>NC_091950.1:40036872-40146872 GCF_031021105.1 Erythrolamprus reginae
TCGGGAGCCAACATAAACCATGTTGGGGAACTCCATTTAAGCCAGGGTGTCTACCTCTGATTTAAACTTTGAAATAATCCCTGATAATAACAGAACATTAGGCAAATTTAATCTCCTCCTTCTGATGCACCATTTTTAGCACGACAAGGGCTCGCTTTGGAGGAGGGAAGACTTACTTCTTTTAAGTTTGCACACTTCCCATTCTCACTTGCCTTGAGCAATCAGGCAAGTGGATAATTAGAAGAATAGTATAAGAAGAGAAGAGAAAGAAGAATCTATGGCAGCCTTTTCTAACCTGATACCTTTAGGGTGGGGACTGCGATCCCAGGAAAGCCAGCAATTCAGCCCATTAGAGAAGGTTGCCTTACGTAGACCTTTTTGGGATCTCTCTGGTGCTACTGCTTTTGGTAATCCGCCTATGTAAACAAAACAAGGTGCTTCGTGTAAATACTTTTTCTAGAATGTTTTTTGTAAGGCAGATATTTAAGTCTTAACGGACTGCTTAACGTCACTTGAACCTCCGTATTTTTGAGTCAACACTAGTGCCTTTTAAGTGGCGAGAACAAAAGCCAGCGTGCTAGTTTTAAAACAAAGGATGAAGACACCAGTTTACTGCTTGGGCTGATTGAGATGCAGAGAAATGAAGGACTTAGACCAAATGTTGATTTAAAAACAGTGTTAGAAACATCAGTGTGAGAAGACGGTTAAATGAAATGAATGCAAGATACACATTTTTTAAATAAGCAAACTTGGTAAGCAGCGTGTTGATTTATGCGGCATTACTGATTAACACAGAAAATCTCTGCTTCAGATTATTTAAATCATCCACAGACATGTTATATTTACAAAGAAAGAGAGACAATTTTCAAGATTTTGCTTGATGTCTCATATGGCGATTAGATTCATGTTGTTCAACATTGTCTATTTTGAATTTTGAAAACTCCCTTCAAGAGTCTTGAGCAGAGGTTTTCCCCATTATTTTCTCCTGCTTGATTTTTAAATGTAGAAGCAGGGATCGAACAGCCTTCAAAAGGAGGAACCTCAGTACTGAGCAATAACCACCTAAAGCTGCCTTGAATTTAGATAATGATCCATCCAACCCACTGCTCTATGGCTTTTTCCAGTGTTACCTACTGAGATCCTTAAGAAATCTGGAATTTGGAGCAGTGGCTCTACCTCTTGAATTTCTGTATTCATCTCTTACCAGCGTGTACAAGTTTTAGTAGTGTTGAATACTAAATTGGATTAGGAGGCGGCAAGCCAAATAGGAGATGAGGGAAACAAATGACATAAACTTCAAAATCCTTTAGGATTTAGATGTAGTAGGAAGATCTGCCTTCTGCCATTTAAGCCTGCTTTGTTAATCTTGTATAAGGTCAAGCACTTTGAATAAGCATCTTTAAGGAGGGAACCTGAAATACAGGTAGTCCTTGACTTACGGCCACAGTTGAGCCCAAAATTACGGCCATAAGTGAGACATTTGTTAAATGAGCTTTGTCCCATTTTATGACCTTTCTTGCCTCAGTTGTTAAATGAATCACTGAAGTTGTTAAGTTAGCAACAGGGCTATTAAGTGAATCTGATTCCCTACTGACTTTGTTTTGTCCAAAGTTCGCACAAGGTGTTAACATAATCCTGGGACAGGTCAGCTGTTGTAAATACAAGCCAATTGTCAAGCATCCAAATTTTGATCATGTGACCATGGGGATACTGCAAAGGTCATTAAGTGTGAAAAATGATCATAACTCACTTTTTTCAGTGCTGTTCGAATGGTCCCTAAATGAACAGTTGTGTACAACTTATTTTGCATTCTTCATGGGAATTTTAGCAACTGATAGAAAGAGAATGACAGGCAGATTTCAGTCTTTCATTCCTATTTTAATCTGCTGTTTACTTTAAAACTACATTGTGATCATAAGAACATTTCCTATATATTTTTCATTTGAAGAATAAGTTCTACATTCACACCCAAGATTTAAAACCTGAAAAAAATGTTCAAAATGAAACATCAACCCCAAAGGGCCACTGAATCAGAATATTGGTAACTACTGGAAGTTTAGCAACATTTTTGAATTTTGAGTTCATTGATTCCAGTTGTAGCCATGTTCAAGTGCTTGAACTTCTAAAATTGAGACTTTTTAAAAAGGAAATGCAAATCTTGCCAAATATCAATTTTTTGCATGCTATTTGTATGCCAAGTTTTCATACTCCATCACTGGGTATGTTAAAATGTCAAAGAAATGTGTTTAGTATTTTGTATCGTTTTATAGTTCTGTACATAATTGAGGATTTTAAAACAATACTTCAAATAAAAGTAAATATTGCAAGTGGAAAGGTGGTTAAAAAAGATAGTTTAGGGCACTTTTTCCTTGGTTTGCTTTGCCCTGAACCAAACTAGACACCTGAAACAAAACTGCTTTTAGGATTGAGATTTCTGCAGAAAACCTTTAGATGCTTGGTGCCCTGATGAATTATTATAATTAAACCATGGGAATAATAGTGAATAGCGATATATAGTCCAATAATTTCACTTCTAAGAACCTTGTAGATCTTGCTAATTCTTCTTCCTCCTTTAATAATTCTTTGTTTAAGAATAAAGAGTTAAAGTAAATAAAGACAATGCTAGAGGTCGATGTTTAGTTTTGGAGGATTTCAATTTCTGGTTTGTTTTTAATTTGTAAAAAAAAAAATCTTAAAACAAACTGAGGCCCAATGTTCTGCCCCAGCTACAGACCAGAGAAAAGGTAGCACAAACTCTTTTTCCTCATCACCTCTGCCTCTGGCACCTCGCCAGCCTCCTCACTATCCGACTCCGACTCGGGTGCCAGCAACATAGGCTATTGGCGCATCACCTCATCGGCCTCGTCTCAGATGGGACCCACTACCAGCTGCACAGGTTTCTGGTGGGTCAAAACATACAAGAGACTGGATGATAAATGTATAAAAGCTTCTTCTGTCTTGAATATATGCTTTGAGGTCAAGATGGGGATTTTTTCTATCCATCCCACTCAGTTACTATCCAGTTCCATTCCATTTCCTTTCTAATGTTATAAGAATTTTGCTGGACTGAACTAAAGGTTTATCTATTCTATGTTTCCCACAGAAACCCATCTGATAATTCTGGAAAGTTTACCAGAATAGGATTCTTCCATGTTCACCAGCAATGGAACTGAAAGGCCAGTTTATTCTGACTTGGATAGACATTATTATTATTTTATTATTGTTATTTATTAGATTGATAGGCTGCCCTTCTCACAGACTTCGGGCGGCTTACAAGATAAAATAAAACAATGGTAAAGAATTGTATAATACAGTTAAAGCATTAAGAGAAGTAGAAATAAAAACCCAATGTAAAACAATCATTCATGCTACTTGCCGGAGCGGAGCTATTGCTCATGGCCCCAGGCCTGCCGGCATAGATGTGTTTTTAATGCCTTGGGAAGGCGAGGAGAGTGGGGATGGTATGAATCTCTGGGGTGGGAGTTGGTTGTGGACTGGGGTCACAACCGAGAAGGCTCTTCCCCATGGACCTGCCAATCAGCATTATTTGGACGATGGGACCTAGAGAAGGCCGGCTCTTTACGACCTAACCAGTCACTGAGACACATGAGGCAGAGGACAGTTCCGTAAATAATCTGGTTCCATGCCATGTAGGGCTTTGTAGGTAATAACCAACACTTTGAATTGTGTTCAGAGAATGATCAGCAGCCAGGGCAGCTCAAGGAGTGCTGGATTGATATGGGAGTACCTAGGTATGCCCAACCCAACTCTCGCAACTGCGTGCTGGACTAATTGAAATCTCCGAACGTTCTTCAAGGGTAGCCTCTTGGGCTATCATGACTGATAGCTGTTGATAGCTTTGTCCATGAGATATTTACCCAGCAGGTTTGTAAAATCCATCCCATTTCATCTGGTTATGACATACTTCCTTTTGTTTTTCTGAATCTCTGACTTTTTAGTCTCTCGGGAAGATCCTACATTCCAGCATTTTAATTTTATATGTCTTTCTTTCCTCGGGAGTTTTCAAAGCTGCAAATCTCAACAATTAAATTTTTTCTTTGTGTGGGAGTATTTCCCATCCCTTGTTCATTTTAATGGCCTTTTCTGCATCATTTCTGCATCACTAATGTTTTTTTGAGGTGCACTAACCGGAATTCAGTATTTTAATGGCAATTGCAATTGAAACAATACAATGGCAATTTCTTTCGACTTTGGGAAAATCCAAAAAGTCTCTTTAAAAGTATATTGTATATATATTATTTTTCCCTTACAGTTTACACAAATATGCATGTTAAAAGCATGAGTGTCAGTTGTGTCAGTTTTTTTGTCTTGTGTCCAATAATTGTACATCATTAAGCAGCGGTATTTTATATCTCTATAATGAATCGTATTGCTTTATAAATTAATATAATGCATTGATATGCTGTAATAAACATTTCCTTTTTTAATCCCTTGTCGCGTGTGATGCATTGATTGTAGCTAAGATGGACAACATTTCTGCCCCCATTTGAAAAAGTAGACTCACATTTTGTGATTTCTTGTCATTATATTGAGAAATACTACTTCCTTTGAAAAACAAAATAACATACATTCTTCTGGGAATTTCATGATTGGTGAGTTAAAAAAAACAACAACCACTCACATTTGTCCACTTCCAATTTCTGTAGTCAAAGCTTGGCACTCACTTTGAGATGTTCCTGTCCACATCACAGAGAAATGGGAGCCATTTGTCAATAGAAAGAAAGAAAAAAAACCAACCTTCAACAGCTGTTGCAGCATTCTTCCAAGTAGTTTTGTGAGAAGTGAGGATCTTCACTATTCTTTAATTGTATTGGATACTTTTCAATTTAGAGGAGGAATGCTCTCTAAGGAGCCAGAATGAAGAGCACTGGAGAAAAGGCCAAGGAAAGTCGCTTTGTTTGCAAGCAGATGGCAAAGATGAGGTCCATAGAAAGACTGTATTCTTGGAACAATTGCTCAATGTTTTCACAGCTTCTGTGGTTTGAAAGCCTTGCCCATCAACAAAACAAAAGGAAATACAGTAATAATAGCAGAGAGCACAACAACATCCATTAAATTGCACACAAAGGTGGGTCCCTCCCAGTTCAGACTCTGAAGTATTCTCCAAAGCACCTGAGGGTAGAACAAGAAGCAATGGGTGGAAACTAAACAAGGAGAACTAAGAACTAACTTAGAACTAAGGAAAAATTTCTGGACAGAACAATTAACCAGTGGAACAGCTTGCCTCCAGAAGTTGTGAATACTCCAACACTGGAAGTTTTAAAGAAGATGTTGGATATCCATTTGTCTGAAGTAGTGTAGGGTCTCCTGCCCAAGCAAGGGGTTGGACAAGAAGACCTCCAAAGTCCCTTCCAACTCTGTTATTATTATTATATTATAGACCATTTCTATAGAACAGGTAGTAACTTATGGCCTGGGTCTCTGGAACAGGCAGCGACCCAGGCCTGCCACGCCCCTGAACTGATTCTCATGGCACCATAGGCGGCGCCATCTTGGTTTTTTTGCTTCTGCACATGTGCAGAAGCTTTATTTCTTAGTACTTCACATGCGCAGGGGGTCATTTCTGGGAAGTGATGCACACATGCAAAATGTGCACTTCTGGCGGGATACGAACCAGTGGGGAGGGAAAGTAGAACCCATCTCTGAGTACACACAATTTATTATTTCCCTACTTTTAAAAGCAGAATGCATGCATCAATTGCCAGATAATCCAACATGGTGTAATCTGAATTAAATTTTACTGAATGGAATTTACACCAAGTTTGTTACAACTAGCAATATAAGAATGTTATAGGTCTGCATGCTCATTAATTCCATTTATATGTTGCCATAAGGTTAATAATTGCATCTTGCTTTCAGAGACCTACTCTCACAGTCCCCCCTTAACACCCCCTCCCAGTTTAAAATGTTGGCCATGACCTTCCAGCCATGACCTGAGGCCGGCAGATACTTTCTGTGGCCTTGATGGGCATTTATTTATCTATCTATCTATCTATCTATCTATCTATCTATCTATCTATCTATCTATCTATCTATCTATCTATCTATCTATCTATCTATCTATCTATTTTTATCTATCTATCTATCTATCTATCTATCTATCTATCTCTCTCTCTCTCTCTCTCTCTCTCTCTCTCTCTCCCTCCATCCATCCATCCATCCATCCATCCATCCATCTATCTATCTATCTATCTATCTATCTATTTGTTGGATTTGTATGCTGCCCCTCTCCGTAGACTCGGGGCGGCTAACAACAGTAATAAAAACAGCATATAACAATCCAGTATTAAAACAGTTAAAAACCCTTATTATAAAACCAAACATAGAAACATAGAAACATAGAAGTCTGACGGCAGAAAAAGACCCCATGGTCCATCTAGTCTGCCCTTATACTATTTTCTGTATTTTATCTTAGGATGGATATATGTTTATCCCAGGCATGTTTAAATTCAGTTACTGTGGATTTATCTACCACGTCTGCTGGAAGTTTGTTCCAAGGATCTACTACTCTTTCAGTAAAATAATATTTTCTCATGTTGCTTTTGATCTTTCCCCCAACTAACCTCAGATTGTGTCCCCTTGTTCTTGTGTTCACTTTCCTATTAAAAACACTTCCCTCCTGGACCTTATTTAACCCTTTAATATATTTAAATGTTTCGATCATGTCCCCCCTTTTCCTTCTGTCCTCCAGACTATACAGATTGAGTTCATTAAGTCTTTCCTGATACGTTTTATACTTAAGACCTTCCACCATTCTTGTAGCCCGTCTTTGGACCCGTTCAATTTTGTCAATATCTTTTTGTAGGTGAGGTCTCCAGAACTGAACACAGTATTCCAAATGTGGTCTCACCAGCATTCTATATAGCGGGATCATAATCTCCCTCTTCCTGCTTGTTATACCTCTAGCTATGCAGCCAAGCATCCTACTTGCTTTCCCTACTGCCTGACTGCACTGTTCACCCATTTTGAGACTGTCAGAAATCACTACGCCTAAATCCTTTTCTTTTGAAGTATTTGCTAAAACAGAACTGCCAATACAATAGTCAGATTGAGGATTCCTTTTCCCCAAGTGCATTATTTTACATTTGGAAACATTAAACTGCATTTTCCATTGCTTTGACCATTTATCTAGTAAAGCTAAATCATTTACCATATTGCCGACGCCTCCAGGAATATCAACCCTATTGCACACTTTAGAGTCATCGGCAAATAGGCAAACCTTCCCTACCAGACCTTCCCCTATGTCACTCACAAACATATTAAAAAGAATAGGACCCAGAACAGACCCTTGTGGCACACCGCTTGTAACCTGACTCTGCTCAGAATACTCGCCATTCACAACAACCCTCTGGTGTCTATGCTTCAGCCAGCTGCAAATCCATTGAACTATCCAGGGATTAAGTCCAAACATACATACAGACATACCATGCATAAAATTGTAAAGGCCTAGGGGGAAAGAGTATCTCAGTTTCCCCATGCCTGGCGGCAGAGGTGGGTTTTAAGAAGCTTACGAAAGGCAAGGAGGGTGGGGGCAATTCTAATCTCTGGGGGAGTTGGTTCCAGAGGGCTGGGGCCACCACAGAGAAGGCTCTTCCCCTGGGTCCCGCCAAGCAACATTGTTTAGTTCACGGGACCCAGAGAAGACCCACTCTGTGGGCCCTAACTGGTTGCTGGGATTCGTGCAGCAGAAGGCGGTCCCTGAGATAATCTGGATTGTTGTGACTGTTTTACATGTTGTGAGCCGCCCCGAGTCTTCGGAGAGGGGCGGCATACAAGTCCAACAAATAAATAAATAAAAATAAATAAATTTCTGCTAAAGATTGACGCTGTCTGATTCTTTCTCTACCTTACCTACTGTAGTTTCTAGGATATTTTTATGGTTCTGATATCTAGGGTTCCTCTGCTTAAAAATATGCATGATACAATATATCTATTATGTTAAAATAACTTTGCTGCTATCTAATTTCTTACAGCTACAGTAATTTTTTTTCTAACAGCAACCCTGAAATTATTGGATTTTTCCCACTCAGAGAGGGTGTGACAGCTCAATAGGCTTAGTGTCTTTCACAATATTACAACCTTCTCAGAATCTTCTGGCTCTTTTCTGGCAGAGTCAAACAGTCCAGTGTCAGAGACCAACAAAGACAACTTAAGAAAAAATCAATAGAGGAAAAACTTGGTCAAGGTCCGATTAGGGAGTCAACACAAGGCATTCAATAGCAGTAATCAAAGCTCAGAAGATTTGCCTGGTACCAACAGTTCCAGGCAAAAATCAGTATTTCCAGGAACTCAGGACAAATTTTGAGTCAAGGCACATTTGCAATTTTTCATAGCACTATGCAGAACATAATTCAGATGTTCTTTGGAATACAAGTAGTCCTTGAGCTACAACCACACTGAACATTTATGTTGCTAAGTGAAACTTTTGCTAAGTTAGTTTTAGAATAGAATGGAATGGAATAAAATGGAATAGAGTAGAGTAGAGTAGAGTAGAATAGAATAGAATTCTTTATTGGCTAAGTGTGATTGGACACACAAGGAATATGTCTTGGTGCAGATGCTCTCAGTGTACATAAAAGAAAATATAGATTTGTCAAGAATCATGTGGTACAACACTTAATGATTGTCATAGGGGTCAAATAAGCAATGAAGAAACAATATTAATAAAAATCTTAGGATACAAGCAACACGTTGCAGTCATACAGTCCTAAGTGGGAGGAAAGGAATGATAGGAATGATGAGAAAAAACTGGTAGAAATAGAAGTGCAGACTTAGTAAAAAGTCTGACAGTGTTGAGGGAATTATTTGTTTAGTAGAGTGATGATGTTCGGGAAAAAACTGTTCTTGTGTCTAGTTGTCTTGGTGTGCAGAGCTCTGTAGCGACGTTTTGAGGGTAGGAGTTGAAACAGTTTGTGTCCTGGATGCGAGGGGTCAGTAAATATTTTCACCGCCCTCTTTTTGACTCATACAGTATACAGGTCCTCAATGGAAGGCAGATTGGCAGCAATTGTTTTTTCTGCAGTTCTGATTCTCCTCTGAAAGTCTGTGTCGGTCCTGCTGGGTTGCAGCACAAAACCAGACAGTTATAGAGGTACAGATGACAGATTCCTTGACAGACTTTTACCCCACTTTACGACACTTCTTGCCACAGTTGCTATGTGAATCATGGCATTTGTTAAGTTAGTAGCATGGTTGTTAAGTGAATCAGGATTTCCCATTAATTGTGCTTGTCAAGATGTTGCAAAAGCTGATCACATGACCCTAAGACACTGCAGCCATTATAAATATTGAACATGTGACCATGGGGATTCTGTCGTGGTCATTAAGTGTGAACAATGGTTATAATTCACTTTTTTTCAGTGCTGTTGTAACTTTGAATCAAAAATAAACTACTATCATGCTCCACATTTTGAGAAATGTGGCTGAAAATTGCATGGAAATAATCAAATATTGAGAAAAGATGCATTTATACATGAAGGGAAATGGTATGTAAAATGTATACATTAAAACAAGGAAATTCAAAAACATCCCCAAATATACATTTCCAATTAATGGATGCAGAGATATTTTTGCATCTTCAAGTGACTCTTTGTCAAAGTCATCTTCTCGAATTTTGTAGGTGACTAAACACACCTATTTAGAGGGCATCCTTGCTTTTTGGGATGCTTGAGACGATAATAACAAATATTACAAATTTTAATCTCTGACACAATGAAAAGGCATGTAGTCTTTGCCATTTATTTTTTTAATTTGATTTATTATTTAATGAATAAGGAACGGTTGAGTATATGGAAAGTTTCAAGTATTCAAAGGCAGAAAAATCTGTTTGGCAAATATTGGAAGCTTGAGCAGTTCCAAGAAGTAGTAGGCGGCTTTGTGTAAAGGTCATTGGGATAAAGTTGCCCCAATTCTGCGAGGGTAAATCTAATACCTGAGCAACTGGCTAGATCTTTGCTTTGTTTACTGAAAGGGGAGAGAATATGGTTGAGTGCTGCCATGAAAGTCTCCACATCAAAGCTTCTCATCGGAGAAACCGACTGTGATCTCTATCGTTCAGCCTCTGGCACTTTAAGGAAAACTGATTGACAGCCAAGAGATTGTGTTTTGTTTTTCCAGGCAGATGGCAGTTTAGGAGCTCCCTGCTGTTCAGAGACCTAGTGGCTGCACCTTTAATCTCCGTCCTTTGCTGTGGATTTCAGTGAAACCAAAGTTACTATCTTTTGGGCACATTACAAAGAATGGCTAACCTTTTCAAACTTGAATCTAGAGGCTTTCTTTGGGGCAATGGCATCTTGTATTTGTTTGTTTGTTTGTTACTCTTTTTTAATAGAAACATTGTATTAGTTTTCAAACATATTTTAAAACAAACCAACAAGCGAACGAAAAATAAAAATAAAAAAGGCAAAAAACTATAATATTATCCGCATACATTCAGTATAGCTGCATTGCTACGTCAGATATTTCAGTAATTCATACAATCACAAAATCCCCGTTCAAACCATTAATATTTACATAGTTACATCCTTTGTTTTGCTAGCTTTTATGTATCATTTGTGATTTTCTTATTTCGATTTCTTAACTCAATCCATCTGTGCCATTGTGCCCATACTTCGTAGTAGTAATAATTAGCAATAATCAATAAAATATATAACTGTTCCGAAATGGACAAACTGACGATGGAACTAGGGGACCAAAAAGATTCTGAGTACTATGAAGTGTACTTCATAGTACTCAGGGACCGCCTTCTGCCGCACGAATCCTAGCGACCAGTTAGGTCCCACAGAGTGGGCCTTCTCCGGGTCCCGTCAATTAAACAATGTCGGTTGGCGGGGCCCAGGGGAAGAGCCTTCTCTATGGCGGCCCCAGCCCTCTGGAACCAACTCCCCCCGGAGATTAGAATAGCCCCCACCCTCCTTGCCTTTCGTAAGCTTCTCAAAACCCACCTCTGCCGTCAGGCATGGGGGAACTAAGATAATCTTTCCCCCTAGGCTTCTACAATTTATGCATGGTATGTTTGTATGTATGATTGGTTTTATAACAAGGGTTTTTAGCTGTTTTTAGTATTGGATTTTTACATTCTGTTTTTGTCACTGTTGTTAGCCGCCCCGAGTCCACGGAGAGGGGTGGCATACAAATCCAATAAATAATAAAATAATAATAATAATAATTTGTTACTTTTTAAGGCTGCTCATCTCCCGTATTAGGTGACTCCTATTTCTTAGGGCAAAAATTCTCAGTTTGCTAAGCCTTTGGAATAATATAGTACGGGACTGTCAAACTTGTGGCCCGTGGGCCGGATGCATCATGCGCTGGCCACACCTATGCCTGGTTTAACGAAAGGGGGAAAAAGTCACGATACGTCATGTGACAATGCTGTGACGATGTGAGTTTGACACCTCCAGCATTCCAATATCTTCTCAAGGTGGACCATGTTCCTGTAGATATCAGTTTCATTATTTGCTATCACACTGTGCCTTCTAACATAATGATTGGATGCATGAAGTTCTTGGCTGAGGTCTCCCATTCAGGCCTCAGATACAAGAGAAAAACCAATCACAAATAATGAAAGAAGAGAATATTTGTAGCTCAAGTTAAACTGTGGTGGTCCTTGGTGGTTTATGAGCTTGGTTGTTTTCTTGCCGTTGTTTCATTATCTAATTAGGTAGCATCATCAGAGATAGAAGGGAGTTGATTCTAGCATTTGGTTGAAATGTCTGCAAGAAAACAACAAATCTCAGAAAGCACCAAAGACTCCACAAATCATCAATCACCCTTCTATTGAATTCCCCTTCTCTTGGGCTTGGTAATAAATAGACGCCATCACAGTCCAGGGCAGTGATTCTCAACCTTTCTAATGCTGCGACTCCTTAATACAGTTCCTCATGTTGTGGTGACCCCCAGGTTTATATCTAGCGCCAATTATCCCAACAGAGCTTTAAGCTGATTGGTAGGAAGATCAGAGGGACACCTCCCACTGTAAACGCCTGATTGCTCGGATTGTAAAAATATGTTCCAAGGCGCCAGAATAGAAACTTTAGATCCTAACACCATGGGAAAATTGTCTTTTCCATGGTCTTAGGCAACCCCTGTTAAACGGTCATTTGATCCCCAATAGGGTCCCGACCCCCAGGTTGAGAACCACTGGTCTAGTGCAGGGGTAGGCAAAGTTAGCTCTTCTATGGCATGTGGACTTCAACTCCCAGAATTCCTGAGCCAATCTTGCTAGCTAAGGAATTATGGGAGTTGAAGTCCACATGTCATAGAAGAGCCAACTTTGCCTACCCCTGGTCTAGTGCAACCTTCTTGAATCTAAATCTTCCAAATGTACTGAGGCTACAATTACTTGAGCTCCTCTGAGCAATGGAACTGTTTGCCCGTACCTTCTGCCCTAATGCTCTCTATATAAACACAAAATGTTGATCTTGGCTTTTGAATTAATTATTTTCTTAGTCGAGAAATTACAGTGAATGCCAATCAGGCTGGATGTACCCAATATGTTAAGCGCTAAGGAAACAAACTCAAGATTAAAATTAATCTAGCTTTGTATAGAATGGAAATGTAGTTGCTAAGTTGTTAATTGCCTTGGTTCAACATATTGTACAACCTCAGTTTCTTTTTTTAATTTGAGACTAGCCCTGATTGCATTACCGATACCAAATCCCCACAGGAGGAAAGCAGATACCTAATACCTTGTCAGCATCTGCCTGTTTTTTCTGTTGGTAGGCTACATTTGTGTGTGTGTGTGTGTGTGTGTGTGTGTGTGTGTGTGTCTGTCTGTCTGTCTGTCTGTCTGTCTGTCTGTCTCTGTCTATTGTAATTGGTCTCTTGAACCTAGCACATGTCCATCAGAATTATCAGGTGTCCTGATAATGCATAGTGGGTTAAATATTTTTTGTTTTATAGCCAACATTATATGCCATATATAAAAGCTTTCTAAGCAGCGATCCCTGGGCCGTGTCTATGAATTAGTTTTTTAAAAGAAAAACAAAATAATAATAAAACAGCTACAACTGTTCTTAGCCCAACTCAAAAGGCTCAGTTCAGTAGGGAAGGGAGGGAGTTTTCAGCTCTGTATTTTATATCTTTGAAAGGGGAGGAAATGGGGACAGAAGTAAATCAATTTAGAGCACTCTAGAAGAAGAAGGAGAAGAAATCTAATTTGCTATTGTACTTCCATAACGAACTGACTGTATGAACTTTGGAAACAAAGACAAGGTCTTGTAAATAAATGGTGGAAAAAAATTGAAGGTCAGAAAAGCACTCCCAAAAAAGAATGACCCCAGTAGAGACTCATGACTGAGATTTTAAAAATAGGACTATATTGGATCTTATCTCAGAAAGACTGCCTTCCAAGAACAGAAGAGTATTCCACAATGTCGAAATCTTGATGATCTAAATGGAGAAAAAAGGGGATTTTTCAGGTTTGCAGAAAACACAAAGAAAAACAATAGTCATAGATTCTACACAGCTGTATCATGCAGATGGCATGTGACTAGAGAATGAACAAGGATTTTCAGGCCACAGCAAACCTCTTGTGTGGATCACTTTTAGTAATACAGTCACGAGGGATGCTGACTTCTAACCTGCTTCTTTCCAGATGTGCTGGGCATCTGGAACTCCAAGCTTTAATTCCTAGCCAGCGTAGCCACAATAAGAAAGATCCATTATTTACAACTGTGTACTAACACATAGCCTGATTATGCTTTCAAAACAAGTCGCAGAGCTGCACTTTCTCATGTTTCCCCATCACGATATCACTGTTATCCTTGAACAGTAACTGGGGAGCTCTGGGGAGGTGGGAATCTGCTTTTCATCAGCGTAATCCCTCCTATGCTATTTAATAACACATCAGCGCAGTATTGAATGACAAGGGGGAAAAGTGCTTATGCCTTCAAAAATGTCCAGAAAGAATGATTCATTTCGAAACTGTTTGCTGCGAGGAGGACCACATGCAATGAAATAGACCCACAAAAACAATACATCCCTCAAAAAAATAAAAAATAAATACAGACAATTTTTAAAACTTCTAAATTAATCGAACAGTGTTGGCCTTTTTAAGATTTCTTTTTTTAATCCCATAGATATTGAGCAATCTGGAATTCTAACATGCCTAATGCGGCAATTGCCATTAAAAGCAGTCTCTATACAGCTATGGCTGAATTCTTCTTTCAGTGCTTTATCACTGTGGAGAAGTGGAGAGGCAAACATGAATAAACTGAGAATGCAACATAATAAGTGTTATTTATTTATTTATTTATTTATTTATTTATTTATTTATTTATTTATTTATTTATTTATTTATTTATTTATTTATTTATTTATTTATTTATTTATTTATTTATTTATTTATTTATTTATTTATTTATTTATTTATTTATTTATTTATTTATTTATTTATTTATTTATTTATTAGATTTGTATGCCGCCCCTCTCCGTAGACTCGGGGCGGCTCACAAAATATAATAAAACAATTCACAACAAATCCAATAAATTAAAAAAATTAAAAACCCCCACTATTAAACCAGACATATACACAGACATACCATACATAAATTGTATAGGCCCGGGAGAGGGGGGAATGCCTCAATTCCCCCATGCCTGACGGCAGAGGTGAGTTTTAAGGAGTTTATGGAAGGCAAGGAGGGGGGGCAGTTCTAATCTCTGGGGGGAGCTGGTTCCAGAGAGTCGGGGCCGCCAAAGAGAAGGCTCTTCCCCTGAGAAGGCTCTTCCCCTTAGTCGACGGGACCCGGAGAAGGCCAACTCTGTGGGACCTAATCGGTCGCTAGGATTCATGCGGCAGCAGGCGGTCCCGGAGATATTCTGGTTCGATGCCATGAAGGGTTTCATAGGTCATAACCAACACTTTGAATTGTGACCGGAAATTGATCGGCAACCAATGCAGACTGCGGAGTGTTGGTGTAACATGGGCATACCTAGGGAAGCCCATGATTGCTCTCGCAGCTGCATTCTGCACGATCTGAAGTTTCCGAACACTTTTCAAAGGTAGCCCCATGTAGAGAGCATTACAGTAGTCGAATCTCGAGGTGATGAGGGCATGAGTGACTGTGAGCAGTGAGTCCCGGTCCAAATAGGGCTGCAACTGGTGCATCAGGTGAACCTGGGCAAACTTCCCCCTCGCCACAGCTGAAAGATGGTTCTCTAATGTGAGCTGTGGATCTAGGAGGACGCCCAAGTTGCGGACCCTCTCTGAGGGGGTCAATAATCCCCCCCCAGGGTTATGGACGGACAGATGGAATTGTCATTGGGAGGCAGAAACCACAGCCACTCCGTCTTATCCGGGTTGAGTTTGAGTCTGTTGACACCCATCCGGACCCCAACAGCCTCCAGGCACTGGCACATCACTTCCACTGTTGTTATTTATAGGGGGCTTCTGGCTAATCCCTATATAAACTCTAGAACCCTGAAACAATGGAAAGGGACCCCAAAATGTCAGCCTTGTTTGCTTGCGGGAATGGGAGGGGGAGGAAGAGGAATCAAGGTAAGGCATGAATGAGGCCCCGCGGAAAGCTTTGTAAGATTTTTAAGCCAAACCTGGTAAGCCATATAGATTGTCACTGTTCCCTTTTCTACAAAGATGCTACTTCTTAAGATGCTGAAATTATAAAAGAAGGAGCTGCAGGAAGTGGGAAGAGGCTATGATAGAGCAAGTACTTTCAAACAAAAGGTTCACATCTTTTGCTTTAAATCCCTGGCACACCAATGTTTCAGTTGAAGGAACACATTACTTATCAGTGTTGACAATATTACTGTAATTGGTTCAAACCGTTTAAGAACCGCTGTTGTAGCGAGTGTTGACGGAGATAATTTTTCTGTTACACAATGTTAGATGCCCCTATCAGACATCAAATGGATGGTAATTCAATACCAATAAAGAGACATGCTCCTTTGCTCCACACTTAATTAAATTGCAGAATTTAGTGCCATCTATTGTGATGGTCAATGTGGATAGTTTTCAAACAGAAATTCATAGAGCAACGGACTGTTAATGACTAGAAGGCTTGACAGCTGTTAATCACCTGCTTGACTAATAGCAGCATACATTTAAGATCAATTGGTAGGCATGAATAGCTAAATTCAAATCCTTATTTCATTCATAACCCCAGAAGGGTATTATCTAAAAACAATAAGATTTACAAATATTCCAGAATTAATTACATTTTCGAAGCATAAAGTAGGAAAGTCACCTAACAGCTAACATTATCGATACAAAGTTGTAACATTATAGGATTTATTTACAAAAAATTACAACAGTGGAATCTATTTACAAAAATGTTGACTAGCATAAAACCAAAAATATAAAAACCTGTGAAGCAAAAACACAATGTAGCACTATCAAGATTGAGATAAAACAAATGATTAAAATTAAACCATCTAAATATGGTTTATGCTTAGCCTTGGTTTAAATATGGTTTAGGAATAGCCTTATCTGAGCTATTGAGTCTTGTTAATGGTAAATTAAGATTTTTGATATTATGGAGAGATTATAATACAAGAATAATATGCATAAATTTGTCCTGTACAACTTTCTGCATTTTGAATACAAAATGGATAGTGATAGACTCAATTAGTCCTGCCTCATAAAAGCATAATTGTTTTAAGTATGGGATTTTCCTTATCTCGTCCGTCCAAAATATGACAGCCCACTAAAATGAAAGCTGTTTTTGTGTCTAGAGACTTTGTGTAAGATACACCACAGAGTTTACTATATGTTACTTCTTCATTGAACTTGCAAACCAAGTAGAAATTTCAACTGATAGAAAAACAAATTATCTATAAAAATAAGGAAGCTTCAATCAAAAAAAGGAACCCTTTTGTGGAAAAACAAAACTGGCTACATTGCTACCTTTAAAAGCCAGTGCAAAAATTTATGCCACCAATTAAAGACCAAATGTATTAATTATCACATCAATCAAGAAGAAAACCTTCTGCACAAATTCCACACATGCCTTCTACAATTTTGTAAACAACCAATTCAAAGACTCGAGGTCCATCCCACTCCTCAAAGGACCAAATGGTAAAGAATATAATGATGTAGCCATTAAAGCCAACCTCTAACAAATTCTTTGGCTCCATCTTTGTAAACAGTAATGGCCCATACCCAATATTTCCTAGGTTGCACCCCAAACAATTGCAATGATCTAGCACAAATCAATTTTACAGAAGATAATGTTGGAAAAGCATTATGCAATCTAAAACCATCTCTATCCACTGGACCTGATGGTCTATGTGCATATTTCTTTAAAAAGCTCACCACAACCATAGTGGAACCTCTAAATATAATTTTTGAAAAATCCTTCAGGACTAGCCTCTTACCCAACTTATGGTCACTAGCCACAGTCATCCCTTTCTTCAAAAAAGAAGATTCATGTTGAAAATTACAGACCAATCTCTTTATGTTGCATCATTTGCAAAGTCATGGAATCAATAATAAATCAATCCAGCACACTTCACCTAGAAGCTAACAACCTACTTTCTAACAAACAATTTGGTTTCTGTTGTGATTCAGTCTGAGGCTCCTCAGGGAACGGCTGGAACTCTGCCGGCTCCATGCTCAGAGGGGGAGGACGAGGAACAGGAGGAGGAGGAGAACCAGGCAGACGGGGAACAGGAATGTCAGGACGAGGAGGAGGGGGAACAGTCTGAGACCCCCGGGGGGGAGCTCTCCCCAGCAAGCAGCCTGGAGTCATTAGATGAGAACGCACAAGCCATCATAGATATGAGGCAGAGAAGGGCAGCACAACCAAGGGGACAATTAGCCAGGTATTTCCATCCCTAATAGGCAACAGCTGGGTTTGGGTGTGGTTCTCCTCAGAAAGGTTGAAAAGGCAGGCCCGCCCTTCCTGTATTGTGGAGAGTTATCTTTTGGGAGTCCTGTGACCTTGCTTCGATCCTTGGCGTTTCTGATTCTGGCTTGTGGCCTCGAAGGCTGAAAACTTGGGGGAGGCGTGGGTTTTATTATCTACAGTGGTGTGTGTGCCAGCAAGAAGCTTGTTGTATTGTCTGGCCGTCGTGACTCTTCTGTGAAGCTTCATAGCATTCCAGTTTGTAAGAACAGTTTTTGTTATCTGTGTTTGTTTTCAAAGATATTAAATGACTTTGCTTTTTACCAGCGTGTCTGGATACCCTTTTTAGTTGGTGTTGACGTCTGGGGGAACCCAGACAGAACAGTTTCAGAAAAAAATTATCCACTAACTTGCAACTCCTACATTGCAAAAACATATGGACTTCACAACTTGATCAAGGCAAATTAATAATTCAATCTACATAGACTTTTGTAAAGCCTTTGATTCAGTAGTACACAACAAGCTACAGTACTTTGAAAATGAAAATATAATGGCATCCCTTCACCCAGGGGTGGGCTGCTAGCCAGAATGCTAAATTGGGTTCGCCGTGGCAGCTCATGAGTGCTTGCAGGGCCAACGCGATTTTGCTTCTGTACCTGTGGAGATAGCGAAATCATGCATGGAGCCGCAGGTGCAGCCATGTTTCGGCGAGGTTTTTTTGCTTCTGTGCATGCCAAAACACAGGTGCAACTTCGGCTCTGTGCACAATTCTGCTATCTCCAGAGGTGCAGAAGCAAAATCACACTGGCCCCACAAGCACTCACAAGCCTCAGCGGCAAGCCCAATTTAGCATTCTGGCTGGAGCCCACCCCTGTCTTCATTCCTTCAAAAAGACCTAGACCATGTATCACAATGGTCTGATAACTGGCAACTTCAAATCTCAACCAATAAATGCTCTGTCTCACACATTGGCAAAAGAATCAGAGCACAAAATACAAACTTGGAGAACACAACCTGTAGATGACCCTCACTCAGTTAAGACCTTGGAGAACGCATATCTAATAACCTAAGTGCCAGAACCCATTGTAACAACATTGCCAAAAAGGCACTAATAGTTGTTAACATAATCTTGCATAGCTTCTTCTCTGGCAATATTAAACTGCTAACCAGAGCATACAAAACATTTTCCAGACCAATCCTTGAATACAGCTGACCCGTCTGGAACCCGCACTGCATACGGGACATTAGTACAATTGAGAGAGTCCAGAAATATTTCACAAGAAGAGTCCTCCACTCCTCTACTTGCAGCAGAATACCTTATTCCACCAGACTTGAAATTTTGAGTTTAGAAAACCTAGAGCTACATCATCTTTGATCTGATATAAATGCAGTTCATAACATCATCTGCCACAATGTCCTATTGGTCAATGATTACTTCAGCTTGAACCGCAACAACACATGCACACAAAATAGACTCAATGTAAAATGCTCAAAACCTGACTGCAGAAAATATGACTTCAGCAACAGAGTGATTGATGCATGGACTGCACTACCTGACTCTGTGGTTTCTTCCCCAAACCCCAAAACCTTAGACTCTCTACAGTTGACTTCACCCCATTCCTAAGAGGTCTGTAAGGAACGTGCATAAGTGCACCATCGTGCCTACCATATAGTTTATGCATGGCATGTTTGTGTGTATGTCTTGCTTTTAAATAAGGGTCTTTTAAGATATTTTTAATTATTAGATTTGCTATTGTATATTGTTTTTACTATTGCTGTGAGCCGCCCCGAGCCTACGTAGAGGGGCAGCATACAAATCTAATAAATAATAATAATAATAATAATAATAATAATAATAATAATAATCCCTGTCCTACTGTCCTATGTCCAAATTTACCTATACCTACTTGCTTTTGTTTATGTTTATATCATACCTATTATCTTGTACACATTTGACAAATGTATGATTGTTTTTTTATATTAAGGGTTTTAAATTGTTTTAACCATTGGATTCGTACTGTTTTGTTGTTGTGAGCTGCTCCGAGTCTCCGGAGAGGGGCGGCATACAAATATAAATAAATAAATAAATAAATAAATAAATGAATGAATGAATGAATGAATGAATGAATGAATGAATGAATGAATGAATAAACAAACAAACAAACAAACAAACAAACAGATAGATAAATAGATAAATAAATAAATAAAACAAACAAACAAACAAATATAAATAAATAAATAAATATAAATAAATAAATAAATAAATATACAATTGACCAACCATTTAAAACAATCACCTGTCACTCCTGTGCTGTGTGACCTGCACTGTCTGCTGATTTGTTTCTGTGTGCTTAGGATTTGCCCATTTAATATATGCTAATAGAAAAAGCATGTGGAGAGTTTATACCTGCTGAGAAGTTTAATAAGGAGACTCTGAAATCACCCCTGACTCTGGTTATAAACCCCTCCTATGGATGAACTAAACTTCAGAGGTAAATTGGTCTCTTCCTGGATGCTGCTTAGAAAGTTGGCAGCAATGTTTCAAAGGGTTTTAAAGGAACCAATGTGGTGGTTTCCTGAAAACTGAGAAGCTCTGAACAATTATTTTATTCTACTGCTCCATGATGTGTTAGGAACCAGACCACACAAAAACTGTGTATGTGGGGACAGTTGTGTGCTCCTTTCCCCCTCCTGGTCTCTGAAAAATTGTCATCCTCAAACTTGGTCCCTGGTGCCAAAAAATTTGGGGACCAGTGTTCTATATGATTGCTCTCTTGTTTGTTATTGCACTAGTATCTAACTGGTAAACCGCTTACAATTATTTTGTGTGAAGAACCAGGGAAGTTACTATATTCTAGTAGTGAAAAATACACCAAAAAATAAATGTCTATATTTATATACCGTTTTTTTATTGCTTTCCAGCCCTAAGTCTATGCAGGCTTGCAACTTGCTCCAAATAAGTTTATTTCCCCAGCCCTAACAAGATGTTAATGACCTTCCCAGCTCTTTCAGGCTTTTTCATTGTTACTCTCCCCAAAGAATATTTTTTTCCAGCCTAAGTCTTTGCGGGCTTTTTTTAATTGCTACTCGATCTAAATAAGTTCTTTTTAAGCCATAATTAGGGGGAAAATATGTGCTGAAGCTGATCAGACTAGGGGCCCTAGCCAGATGAATACCTGGTAGGCAGTCCCCCCCCTTATTTTCCTCCCCCAAAACTAACAAGTGTGTCTTAAACTCCAGTGTGTCTTATACTCTGGAAAATACGGTATATATCTGCACAAGAGTAGTAAGAGGGCCATTTTATATTTGCTTGTGATTTTCCTTGGCTCCATCCAGTTGGCCTTTAGTGACAGAATTTTGTTTATTTGCTCAATTTACTTAACAATCATCTCACTTTTACATGATTCTAGCTCAGTTTGTCAGCTAGTAAGCTGACAGCCAGGGTTCAAGACTCGAGAGCTACACAATGGGGTGAAATATTGTGACTTGACCCAGCTCCTGCCAACCAGCAGTTCGAAAGCATGCAACTACAAATAGATAATTAAGTACCACATCAGTCAGAAGATAACAATGTTTCATGTTCCTCAGCATATAGTCATGCTGGTCATATGACTATGGAAGCATCTTCCAATATTGTTGGCTTTCTCAGCTAAGAAATAGAGATGAACGTCATCCTAGAGTCGAATAAAACTGGAGCAGAGAATTTTTTACTTTTACTTTTTAACCCTTGAATTAAATGAATTAAAACAAATTCAGTTATATTGACACAATCTAGCATTGCTCTTCTTACATTGCTAACTACCCTGCATCCAAGACCAGAGCAAATAACATGGAGGTTCAAATTCCATGAGAAAAATGCTTTTAAGAAGGTACGGAGCGCATTGCTTAGGCAAAAACTTCAGAAGGAAAACACAAATGACCTCTCATCAATAGTGCACTGAAATCTAGGAGGACCAGAGAGGCAGTTAATCAGAGCAATCTTCTCCCAGCCAGTCTTCTCTGATAGAGCCATAATTAAGGGCAACTCCAGATGTAACCAAACCAAGGGTGCTTATTTTCTGTATCACTATGTTTGCCTCTCAATTGAGTTCAGATATTGCTCACAAGGAGGTCTAAAGAATCATCTCGCAGTAACATGGGCAACAAACGAATTTAATAAATAAAATAAAGTTCTGTGTCCAAAAGTTCTTAATTTTACAAAACATGAATATGGTCAGGGGTGGGCTGTTGCCTGGAAGTGGGATAGCGAAAATGGAGCTCCACCCCAGAGCACCCAATTTGCACTGAAAGATGTTGAAAGAAAATGCAGGGTGTCCTGTATAAGCCACAACCACAGTGTGGTAGAAATTTTTTTGGTAGCCCTTCACTGAATACGGTACACAGGAAATTAATAGCTATTAGAACACAGATTCTAATAGCTTTTGTCTGAATGTTTGTGGGAAACATTCATCCAAATTGTTATTAGCATACTAGACCAGTGATTTTCAACCTTTTTTGAGCTGCGGCACATTTTTTACATTTACAAAATCGTGGGCACACCACCAACCAAAATGACACAAAATGACATTCTAAGACAATACATATTATACATATTATTTCCCCCTTGTGTGTGTGTGTGTGTGTGTGTGTGTGTGTATACACACACTTGAATCATTTCCAAAAACAGATGAGGGCTGGGTTTTTTCCTCTCTTATTCTTTCCAAAAACAGGTGAGGGCTGGGGGTTTTCCTCTCTTATTCTTTGGGTACTTTTTATCATATGCTTTAAATCAAGAGCCACCTCTCTCTCTTTTTTTGTTTCTCCCTCTTTCCTTTCATTCTCTGCCTCAGTCATTTTCTCATTTATTTTTTTCTCCCCTTTTTTCTCTCATTTCTCTCTCTCTCTCTCTCCCTTCCTCTCCTTCTCTCTCTCTTTCTTGCTTTCTCTCTCGCTCTCACTCACTCACTCTCTTTCTCTCTCTTGCTTTCTTTCTCTCTTTTTCTTTCTTTCCCTCTCTCTCTCACACACACACTCTCTCTCTCTTTCTCTCTCTTGCTTTCTATCTCTCTCTTTCTCTCTCCCCCTCTCTCTTTCTCTCTTGCTCTCTCTCCCTCAGTGTCTCTCTCTCTTTCTATCTCTCTCTTGCTTCCTTTCTCTCTCTCTCTCTTGCTTTCTTTCTCTCTCTCTCTTGCTTTCTTTTTCTCTCTTGCTTTCTCTCTCTCTCTCTTGCTTTCTTTCTTTCTCTTTCTCCCTTTCTCTCTTTCTCTCTCTTTCACTCTCTCTCTCTCTTGTTTCCTTTCTCTCTCTCTTGCTTTCTCTCTCTCTCTTGCTTTCTCTCTTTCTCTCTCTTTCTCTCTCTCTCTCTCTCACTCTCTCTTGCTTTCTTTCTCTTTCTGTCTCCTCTCTCGCGGCACACCTGACCCGCGGCACACTGGTTGAAAAACACTGTACTAGACAAAGCTGAAGTCTTTATTTCTTTTTTAGCAGATACATACCAATATACTATGGGAATTGATCATGCTTTCAGAATCACAAAAGAAATTATTTTTTTTGCTACATTTCCCTACAGGGTTGACCTTCCTGTTAAGCAGCTGGATCCATATGCTGAAAACTTGCTGAAGCCTGTGTAAGAACAAGAATCATTCAGGTCACAAATCCTATCCTCTGTCTTACACATATACCAACACCCACACACCCAGTGTCTTTAGCGACAGCCAAGAATAGTGAGCCAATGTTTTAATAAGATTAAGCTGCAATTCTGGGCAGCTTTTGAATATGAAAAGGTAACAGGCTGTCATTTTGTCTTGCACTTCTAAGTTAGTTGTGTTTTTTGTGGATGGGTCCCAATAATAGGGCTTCAAAACTTTGTTTAAAAAACGTTTTTCACAACTGATGATGATCTGATTTTTAATTTGATCTTATCACTTATAAGACAAATTCCTTGTGTGTATTCTATTCTATTCTACTTTTCTCTATTCTATTATCCAAAAATACTATCTTGCCTTTTTGGTGTTAGCCTTAAAAGAGCTAACAGCTGTTTCTGCTAAATATTGATGAATTAATTAATTCTTCATTAATTGCAAAAAAATTCTTTCTTTCATTCTTTCAAAAATTTCAAAATTCAAAAAAACAAAACAAAACCTCAGGATAATTTAGAACTGGGAAAATGTAGAAGTGAAAGCAAAGAAATATGGATACAGCTACTTATCCACAAGACAACATTCTAGCCCAGGGATGTCAAACTGCGTCGTCATGGCAGCGTCATGTGATATATTGCAACTCCCCCCCTTTGCTAAACTGGGTGTGGGTGTGGCCAGCATGGGATGCATCAGGCCTGTGGGCTGAGAGTTTGACAGCCCCGTTCTAGCAGAATTGAAAAGCTTTTACCAATGTGATCACAAAGCTAATTCTAATAATAGCAACAAAATTGTAATGAACACCAGAACAGTATAAAAAACCTCTGTAGTAGAGATGGCAAACCTATAGCATGTGTGCCGCAGGTGGCATACAGAGCCATATTGGAGGGCACATAAGATGTTGTCCTATGTCAGCTCCAGTGTGCATGTGCGCCTTCCCCCCTGGCTGTCAGAAATTAAAAATCCCTAGGTAATATCATATGGCAGAAAGTAGGCCTCAGGTAAGAATGCTGAGTCATTCAGAGGCAGTTGAGCATGCAGCAACCTAGCAATTATGTGAAAAGTATTTAACTAGGCAAGAGCTCCCTACTCTTTCTCTCTGTCTGTTCACTGTTAGATGTGTGCTGTTGCTGTTCGTGGAAGTATGCTTTGAAGAAGTTGTAACACTGTAAAAGTTGGTTCCTGTGAGTTATTGAACTAAGATAGTTATAGCAAGGTACTAGTAGGATAATAGTTTATTGTATGTATAGTTTAGACAGTAGTAGTAGTAGTAGTAGTAGTAGTAGTATAAAGAAGTAAATATATTTTTCCACATCTGCTGCTGTGTTTCATTGAAGACTTCAACTACATTTCTACTGGTCTGTGGCTGACTGGCTGGACTGGTTTGCTGCTTGGGCACAAACAGGTTAGCTTCCGCAAATGCAAGTTCTGATACTGGCCAGCTGATTTTTGGCTTTTGGAAAGGCTGTTTCATCCTCCAGAGGCTTCATGGAAGCTTCCCTGAAATCCCAGAGTGCAAAAAACAGCACAGCGGGAAAACAGGAAGCCTGTTTTTCTGAACTTCCTGTTTGACCTTTGGGCCATTGAGGGCCATTGAGGCCTGTGCACATGTGTGGGAGTGAAATGTTGTGCGCATGCGCAGGGGCAGTGTGTGTGGGGGGTGTCTGCATGCACGGGGGGCAAATGGGTGTGGACATGTGCATGCACGCTACCCAGGGGTGGGCTACTGCCCAGATGGGGAGGAAAGCAGTGGGGTAGTGAAAATGGAGCTCCACCCCAGGGCACCCAATTTGCACTGAAAGATGTTGAAAGAAAACGCAGGGCGTCCTGCCTAAGCCACGCCCACAGCATGGTGAAGAAATTTTTGGTAGCCCTTCACTGGCACTACTGCTTGCACACAAACCAAATAAAGTTTGCCATCACTACTCTATAGCCATCAAAAGTGAAAACATCAATGGAAAGTAGAAACCCAAGTGACAATAGGCAAAGGTAAAAATTCCCAACTATTTTAATGCTGCCATTAACTGGCTCCTTCCTTAAAAATTCTTTTAATAGAAAGATAGAAAACCGATGGCAGAAAAAGACCTAGGGGATCCATTGAGTATGCCCTTTAATTAATTTAATTAAAAAGGAAAAAACCAAACTCAATTAATTAATTTTAATTGTTATTTTAATATTTTATCCATTTTACAAATAGTCCATGCTTTACAGTTAGTGATGGATGAACCGAACTCGCACAATTCAGGTCTGTACCGAATTTTGCGGTGTTCAGTATGTCGAACACGAACCCAAATTTTTTTGAAACTTCGGGCAAAGTTCGGGGTTGCGTTCAGCGTTCGGAGCTTTGACGTCACCGGCAGGTTGCTAAGGACGCCAAAGTGATCACTTCCTGGATTCCATGGAATCCAGGAAGTGATCACCTTGGTGTCCTTAGCAACCTGCCGGTGACATCAAAGCTCCACCCCCAGAATCTCTTTGTGGGAGGGATTCCCCAGCTCCTTCAAAGGGAGGTCTTAAACATGCTTATTTTTACTTGAAAGGGCTGCCCTTTGCTTGCAGCGTCGCTGCGGCGTCCTTTTTCGTAAAAATAACAATGTTTATTTTTACATGAAGACCTCCTTTGAAGGAGCTGGGGAATCCCTCCCGTGAAGAGATTCCAGGGGTGGAGCCTTGACATCACCAGCAGGTTGCTAAGGATGCCAAGGTGATCACTTCCTGGATTCCATGGAATCTAGGAAGTGATCACCTTGGCGTCCTTAGCAACCTGCCAGTATACGTGATGTCAAAGTTCCGCCCCCGGAATCTCTTGGTGGGATTCCCCATTCGGGTTCGGGATTGGTTTGGGTTTGGCCGAATTTTGCCTAAAGTTCGTCTGAACTTACCGAACCTGAACACTATTGGGTTCACCCATCACTATTTACAACAGTTCATTTAGTGACCATTCAGAGTTGCAAAGCACCTGAGGGTAGAACAAGAAGCAATGCGTGGAAACTAAACAAGGAGAGAAGCACCTTAGAACTATGGAGAAATTTCCTGACAATCAGAACAATTAATTAGTGGAACCAGAAGTGGTTAATTCTCCAACACTGGAAGTTTTTATGCAGATGTTGGACAACCATTACAGGGTTTCCTGCCTAAGTACGGGGTTGGACTAGAAGACCTCCAAGGACTCTTCCAACTCTGTTGTTGTTGTTGTTGTTGTTGTTGTTGTTGTTGTTGTTGTTGTTGTTGTTGTTAAATCAAACTTCTAATACAGGCTGAAACTTTCTTTCTTTTTGTGACTTTCTTGGATGACATAAGACACAAGAACAAATGAAGTCCTGTTAAATTTGCTATTTTCCCCCAGCATTCTATATTAGAAAATGCTGCAGGATTGTCTCTAACCTATTTTTAAAATAATAAACTGTAAATTGTAATAAGCTTTTGTTCTAAAGATGCATTTTCCCCACAACTCCCAAGATGTGTTTATTGAATGATTACCTGTACAAATGCAAAATTCAATTTTCACTGTTAGATATCCTGGGAGTTTACGCTAAAGACAAGTCACTTTTCATGCTTTAATTAAACTTCTACATAGGAAAACAATATAAATATGTTCAATAGCTAACAATATAACAATAAAAATACATGCGGTGTTCTTCCTACACAGATGTAATTTAAAATTTTATTTCAGCTAGGTTATGACTCATAAGCTATCAAACAATACAATATTTAATTTAGTGGGAATTGTACATTGCTAGTGGATTGCCTTTAATGTGAACAAAAATTCAGTTAGAAAAAGGCCTGTACAATTGAGGTTACTGGGTTAGTATCAGGATATTAGATACTAGCGGTGGTGGCACAGTGGGTTAGAATACAGTTCTGCAGGCTACTTATGGTGCTTGCTGGCTGCCTAAACTTTGGCAGTTCAAATCTCACCAGGCTCAAAGTTAACTCAGTTTCCCACCTTTCCGAGGTAGGTAAATTGAGGACCCAGATTGTTGGGAACAATATGATGACTCTGTAAAACCACTTAGATGGGGCTGTAAAGCACTGTAAAGTGGTATTATTATTATTATTATTATTATTATTATTATTATTATTAATTAGATTTGTATGCTCTTGCTACTTCAATCTGTACTTATTTTCTCAAGTGTGTATGCTCTCATCACATGTGTTAGTTTGGGGATTTGTTTCAATCATTTTTTAAAACTAGATTTTTATTGTTTTTCTCATTAAACAAATATTCATAATTCATAATGATGCTCATTTCCATATTATTTACAATTCATTACATTTCAATCTAAGTTTATTCCATACATTTCAGTTATAAATTTTACTTCTACTTGCATTTTATCTCTCTTTTTTCATTCTTCTATTCTCAATCAAATCAAACCATTGCATAATATTTCGAATCCTTTTACCTCAGCAATACAGGTAATCCTTGAGTTACGATCCCAATGGGGCCCCAAATTTATGTTACTAAGAGAAATATTTCTTAAGAATAATGTATAATGTATTTTACAATATATAATAATTTACAATATACAATTGCCACAGTTGTTAAGTGAAACATTACATTTGTTTTTTTAAAAATTTCTTTATTGTTTTCAAAAATATTTCTCACATGTTCTGTTTAAGTTTTACAGATCTTATTCCATCTCTATTACCTTTTGTATATATCTTCCATTTCTCTATAACACTTATTTAATAGTATACATTCAATTATATATATCATTGGTATAATACATATTTAATCAATTATATATATCATTGGTATAATACATACTTAAAATAACAGGAAAGAGGGAAATGTTTATTCTTAATTTCTATTGACATTCATAAGGTATTTACTACTTTTTCTATATATACTGTTACTTTGTATTGTAATATTTTTAGTTTTTCTTTTGAATCCATTCATGGTATTTGTACCATGATCATTTTGATTCTTCGAAACATTATATTTGTTAAGTTAGTAACATGGTTAGATAGAATTCTTTATTGGCCAAGTGTGATTGGACACACAAGGAATTTGTCTTGGTGCAGATGCTCTCAGTGTACAAAAAAGAAAAAGATATACTTGTCAAGAATCATGAGGTAAACACTTCATGATTGTCATAGGAGTCCAATAAGCCAGTGTTTCCCAACCGGTGTGCCGCAGCACACTGGTGTGCCGCGAGACATGGTCAGGTGTGCCGTGAAGAAATAAGCTCAGCTTCTGGTCTCGCAACTTTTTGCGAAGAGAAAAAAGTTGTGAGACCGGAAGCTGAGCTTGCTTCTTTGCGCCTTCCAAGTTTTCCAGCAGCTGCGGTGCCCCGCCCGGCTGGAGCTTCCCTGTCAGCAGGTGAGCTTTGGGGCTTGGTGGGAGGGCAGAGGCAGCGGGAGGGTGATGGCGGCGGCAGCGGCAGCGGCAGCGGGCTGGAGCCATGCCGTGGGGCGGTGGCAGGGTGGTCCCTCTCTCTCTCCCCCTCTCTTGCTTTCTCTTTCTCTCCCCCCTCTCTCCCTCTCTCTTTCTCCCAGTAGCCGTGGGGCGACGTCAGGGTGATCAGCTGTGAGGTGGAGCTCCGGAACAGAGGAACAGAGGCACCAATGGCGGCAGCTGGAAATGCTGGAATTGCGTGGCTGGCACTTGCCTGCTGGCTGGACCAGGATGGAGGCTCAAGCCCCACGTCCATGCCCAGCGCAACGCCAGAAATGTACGGCGTCTAGCCACCGCCGTCTGTGCCTCCGTTCTGGAGCTCCGCCTCACAGCTGATCACCTTGCAGTCGCCCCACGGCTACTGGGAGAAAGAGAGAGGGAGAGAGGGGGGAGAGAAAGAGAAAGCAAGAGAGGGAGAGAGAGAAAGAGAGAGGGGGGAGAGAAAGAGAGAGAAAGATATAGCAAGAGAGGGAGAGAGAGAAAGAGAGGAAGAGAGGGGGGGATAGAAAGAGAGAGAAAGAGATAGCAAGAGAGGGAGAGAGAGAAGGAGAGAGGGAGAGAGGGGGGAGAGAAAGAGATAGCAAGAGAGGGAGAGAGGGAGGAGAGAGAGAAAGAGATAGCAAGAGAGGGAGAGAAAGAGAGAGGGAGAGAGGGGGGAGAGAAAGAAGGAGAGAGAGGGGGTAGAGAAAGAGAGAAAGCAAAAGAGAGAGAGAGAAAGAGAGATAGCAAGAGAGAGGGAGAGAGAGGGGGGAGAGAAAGAGAGAAAGCAAAAGAGAGAGAGAGAAAGATAGCAAGAGAGAGAAAGAGAGAGGGAGAGAGAGGGGGAAGAGAGAAAGAGAGAAAGACAGCAAGAGAGAGAAAGCAAGAGAGAGAGAGAAAGAGGGGGAAGGAGGGTAAGGGAAAGAGAGAGAGGGAAGGAGGGAGAGAGAAGGAGGGCAAAAAAGAGAGGAAGGAAGGGAGAAACAAAGAGAGATGGAGAGAGAGGGGAAAGAAAGAGGAGGGAAGGGAGAGAGAGAGAGAAAGAGGGAGAGAGAAAAATAGAGCGAAAGGGAGGAAGAGAGATATTTTTTGTCCAAACTTTTTTTTACACACACACACACACATACACGCTCAATGTTCCCCAGGATTTTGTAAATGTGAATAATGTGCAGCGGCTCAAAAAAGGTTGGGAAACACTGCAATAAGCAATGAGGAAACAATATTAATAAAAATCTTAAGGATACAAGCAACAACTTACAGTCATACAGTCATACCTGGGAGGAAATGGGTGATAGAAATGATGGGAAAAAACTAGTAGTAACAATAATGCAGACTTAGTAAATACTGTAGTTTGACAGTGCTGAGAGAATTATTTGTTTAGCAGAATGATGGTGTTCAGGAAAAATCTGTTCTTGTGTCTAGTTGTCTTGGTGTGAAAGAGCTCTGTAGTGATGTTTTGAGGGTAGGAGTAGAAACGATTTATGTCCAGGATGTGAGGAGTCAGTAAATATTTTCACTGCCCTCTTTTTTACTTCTACAGGTCCTATACAGGTCCTCAATGGAAGGCAGGTTGGCAGTAATTGTTTTTTCTGCAGTTCTGATTATCCTCTAAAGTATGTGTTGATCTTGTTGGGTTGCAGAACCAAACCAGACAGTTATAGAGATGCAGATGACAGACTCAGTGATTCCTCTATAGAACTGTATCAGCAGCTCCTTGGGCAGTTTGAGCTTCCTGAGTTGGTGCAGAAAGAACATTCATTTGCTATTAAATGAATCTGAATTTCCCCATAGGCTTGTCGGAAGCTTGCCCAAGCTGATCTGCAACTGTCATAAATATGAACCACTCACCAAGAATCTGAATTTTGATCATGTGACCATGGGCATGCTGCAAAGATCGTAAGTGTGAAAATTGGTCATAAGTCACTTTTTTCACTGCCATTGTAACACTAAACACTAAATTTGTATTATCATTAGTGTTGGGTGAACCAAATTTGCACAGTTCAGGTTCGTGCCGAACTTTGCAGTGTTCGGCATGCTGGACCCGAACCCGAACTTTTTAAAAAGTTTGGGTTCGGGTTCAGCGTTCACTCGAACACCGCAAAGCCCCGCCGCCCGGGAGGAGAGTGGGGAATCCCATGATGGGATTCCAGGGGCGGAGCTTTGACGTCATGGAGACTTCTTCCTGACCAGCCAAAACAGGGAGTTGAGGAGGAAATAAAGCCATGGGCTAGGAAGAAATCTCCGTAACGTCAAAGCCCCGCCCCCGGAATCCCATCGTGGGATTCCCCACCTCCTTTTGCTTCCTTTTATTTTTACGGAAAAGGATGGCGCAGCGGTGCTGCAAGCAAAAGGAGGTGGAGAATCCCACGATGGGATTCCGGGGGTGGGGCTTTGACGTCACGGAGACTCCTTCCTGGCCCGTGGCTTTATTTCCTCCTCAACTCCCCATTTCGGCCAGCCAGGAAGGAGTCTCTGTGAGTCAAAGCCCCGCCCCCGGAATCCCATTGTGGGATTCCCCACTTCCTTTTGTTTGTAGCATCGCTGCGGCATCCTTTTCCGTAAAAATAAAAGAAAACAAAAGGAGGTGGGGAATTCCTCACCTCCTTGTTTATTTTTACGGAAAAGGATGCTGCAGCGGCGTTGCTGCTGTTCGGGTTTGGGTTCGGCGAACTTATCCAAACTCCTCCGCCAAGTTTTGGGTAGGTTCGCCGAACCCAAACTTCATTGGGTTTGCCCAACACTAATTATCATTAAATGACCTGTTGTAAATCGAGGACTACCAGTAATTGCTTAGTTTCTTATTTTCCAGCCAACAGAAAGAGGATTTTTTCTTCTTGTGTCCTCCAATATCCCAACCTCCCTTCTGTGAAATCTACAAATAATGTTCCATTTTTGTAAACTCAGGGCTGTTACACGTTCTTGTTAACCAGCTCTTCAGTGAAGGCACTGACACATTACTCAATTTGTGAGCACTCTCATAATTTTCTGAGCTTTTTGGGTGCCTAGAGTCTATTGTGTGTTCCTGAAAATGGGAACTGGGCAACATTATTTCAGTGTTCAGATGCCGGCCTTTAATCAAAACTGTGCACCTATAACCCAGTTCCTTTCCTTGACTTCAAGCTCCAAGTGGACTAACAAAGAGGCCTCAAGTCTGCTAAATACCACTAAATCACAGGCGCTTTTAAGTGAGGCTGAAAAGCATTCTGAAAGTGTTTGTGTGTGTCTGTATATTAGTGACCCCTCTTGTAATGGAGCCAAAGACCTCGCAAAGGAAGAACTGTAGCGTTTGGAGACTGAATCCATAAATATTCATACCCAAGAATGACAGATTTGTTTCCTTGGAAGCCATAAGGCACTAGGAAGTACAGTAATTTTTGTTCAAGTCATCTCCAGCAGATCAGGAGTTAATATTCTCCATTTTAAGCCAGGAAAATTTTTTGCTCTCTTTGCTTTTGCTGAAGATTATAGAAAAAAGACTGTGTGGGCGTCTTTTGGGCAATACTTCTGAGACATGGAAATACCAGCTTCCTTTTAGTCAAGTGATCTTACAGTCTGCTCAAGAAGGCATAGTTGTTTTATGACTGTGGATTGAATGCAAAAATAAATGAACAGCCTGAAAAATGTTTGTGGACATTCTCAGTTATCTAAAGCAGTGTTTCCCAACCTTTTTTGAGCCGCGGCACATTATTCACATTTTCAAAATCCTGGGGAACATTGGGGGGGGGGGGGCGCAAAAAAGTTTGGACAAAAAAAATCTCTCTTTCTCCCTTTCGCTCTATTTCTCTCTCCCTCCCTCTTTCTCTCCCTCCCTTTTTCTCTCTCTCTCCATCCCTTTCTTTCTCCCTTCCTTCCTCTCTCTTTTGCTCTTTCTCTCTCCCTCCTTCCCCCCTCTTGCTGTCTTTCTTTCTTTCTTTCCTTTCTTTCTCTCTCTCATTCTGTCTCTCTTGCTATCTCTTTCTTTCTCTCTTCCTTCCTCTCTCTTTTGCTCTTTCTCTCTCCCTCCTTCCCCCCTCTTGCTGTCTCTTTCTTTCTTTCTTTCTTTCTTTCTTTCTTTCTCTTTCTCTCTCTCTCTCATTCTGTCTCTCTTGCTATCTCTTTCTTTCTCTCTTCCTTCCTTCCTCTCTCTTTGGCTCTCTTTCTCTCTCCCTCCTTCCCCCCTCTTGCTGTCTCTTTCTTTCTTTCTCTTTCTCTCTCTCTCTCATTCTGTCTCTCTTGCTATCTCTTTCTCTCTCTTCCTTCCTTTCTCTCTCTTGTTCTCTCTCTTCCTTCTCTGCAGAGGCCGGCAAAGCTTTTCCGGGTAGGCTGGCTGGGGGATAGGGTGCGCGCACGCACGCACCCCCGACGTTCCAAAGAACCTTCTCCGACCTCCGCTGTGAGAAGGTTTTCTCCGACGAGAAGCCAGGGGCGCGAGGGGAACGGAGGCACTCGGGGGTGGGGGCGGCCGCGGCGCCGGCCTCCGCACTTTCATCGCTCCCCACCCCAAACTCCAACACCCAGCTCCTTGCGCGGCACTGGAAAAGGGTGCTGCATTGCCGGCTTCTACCTGGTGCTGCCAGGGAATCTCCAGCTGGGCAGGGCTCTCCTTAAGCTCTCCTTTTTCCCTAGGAGCTTGGCGGCACACCTGGCTGTGTCTCGTGCCGCGGCACACCGGTTGGGAAACGCTGATCTAAAGCAGTGTTTCCCAACCTTGGCAACTTGAAGATATTTGGACTTCAACTCCCAGAATTCCCTAGCCAGCATTCGCTGGCTGGGGAATTCTGGGAGTTGAAGTCCAAATATCTTCAAGTTGCCAAGGTTGGGAAACACTGATCTAAATCATGGTTGTCCCCAAAATGCTTCTTTCCAAGTGGTAACTGGGCTTTCTTGTTTTTCTTTTGAAGATGTTTCGCTTCTCATTAAAGAAACTTCTTCAGCTCTGACTGGATGCTGGGGAATGGAAAGATTTATATTCCTTTCAGACAGCTGGTTATTTGCAGCCTTTTAGTGAATCTTTGAGCCATTTGGAAGCTCCAACTCCATTTGCACTACTCAGGTGACTTTGAGGACAGAGATAATAATAATAATAATAATAATAATAATAATAATAATAATAATAATAATAATTATTATTATTATTATTATTATTATTATTACAGATTCTTAGGCATCTTGCAACTGGATAATATCAAGCATGGCCATGTGAAAACTGTGATCAGCAAAGAGTACATCCAGAGGACCAGAAAAATTTTGAAGAGCAAACTGAATGGTGGCAAAACTATCAAGGCTATAAATATGTGGGCCATACCTATCATTAGATACATACCTGACATAGTGAACTGGACTCAAGCAGAGCTGGACAACCTGGACAGGAAAACCAGAAAATTAATGACGATCCACCATGCACTACACCCCCGCAGTAATGTTGACAGGCTGTATTTACCAAGGAAAATAGGCAGCAGAGGACTTTTGCAAGTGAAGCAGACAGTGGAAGAAGAGAAGCATGCATTAGCTGACTATGTGAAGGAGAGAAAAGAGTCAACGTTGATTGAGGTCAACAATAGGAAGCTTCTCACGGTGAAGCAAACTAAGGACCAGTACAGAAAAACTGTAACTCAATGTCGTATTGACAGTTGGCGGAACAAAGCATTGCATGGCCAGTTCTTGGAGAAGATTGAAGGCAAAGTGGATAAAGAAAAGACCTGGTCATGGCTTACAAGTGGAACATTCAAAAAGGAGACAGAAGGACTAATACTGGCGGCACAAGAACAGGCCATTAGAACAAATGCTGTCAAAGCCAGAATTGAAAAATCAACAGACGATCCAAAGTGCAGATTCTGTAAAGAAACAAATGAAACAATCAATCACATACTCAGCTGCTGCAAAAAGATCGCACAGACTGACTACAAGCATAGACATGATGCTGTGGCACAGATGATCCACTGGAACTTGTGCCGGAACTACCATTTCCCAGTGGCAAAGAACTGGTGGGATCATAAGCCTGAAAAAGTGGTGGAAAATGAACAAACAAAACTACTGTGGGACTTCCAACTTCAGACTGACCGAATTCTGAAGCATAACACACCAGACATCTTGATTGTGGAGAAAAAGAAAGTATGGATCATCGACATCGCAATCCCAAGAGACAGCAGAATTGAGGAGAAGCAGCTAGAGAAATTAGTGAAATACGAAGATCTAAAAATCAAGCTGCAACGACTCTGGCATAAGCCAGTGAAAGTGGTCTGAGTGGTACTTGGCACCCTGGGCGCAGTGCCAAAGGATCTCAGCAGACATTTGAAAACCATCAGAATTGACAAAATCTCCATCTGTCAATTGCAAAAGGCCACTTTACTGGGGTCAGCAAACATAATTCGCCGCTATATCACGCAGTCCTAGGTGCTTGGGAAATGCCCGACTGGTGATGAAATACGAAATCCAGCATAGTGATCTCGTTTGCTGTGTTATATTGACATAATAATGATAATAATAATAATAATAATAATAATAATAATAATAATAATAATAATAATAATTTATTAGATTTGTATGTCGCCCCTCTCCGAGAACTCGGGGCGCCTCACAACAATAATAAACAATGTACAAATCCAATATTTATAAACACAATTTAAAAACCCTTATTAATAAAATAATCACACAACCCAATCAAATCATACATAAACCAAGTAGTTAGGGGAGGTATCAATTTCCCCATGCCTGGCAGCAAAAGTGAGTTTTCAACAACTTACGAAAGACGAGGAGGATGGGGGCGATTCTGATCTCTGGGGGGAGTTGGGCTGGGGCCACCACAGAGAAGGCTCTTCCCCTGGGGCCCGTCAGACGACATTGCTTAGTCGACGGGACCCAGAGAAGGCCCACTCTGTGGGACCTAATAGGCCGCTGGGATTCGTGCAGCAGAAGACGGTTCCAGAGGTATTCTGGTCCGATGCCATGTAACCAACACTTTGAATTGTGACCAGAAACTGAGAGGCAGCCAGTGACAGGTAGGACATTGTGGTAAATGATTTCATGAACTACATTTAGGTCAGATCAAAGGCAATGAAGTTCTAGGCCCAAAGTTATAAGTTTGGTAGAATAAGGTATTCTGTTGTGAGCAGAGGAATGGAGGACTCTTCTTGTGAAATATTTCTGGACTCTCTCAATTGTATTAATGTCCGATATTCAGTGCAGGTTCCAGACAGGTGAGCTGTATTCAAGGACTGGTCTGGAAAATGTTTTGTATGCTCTGGTTAGCAGTTTAATATTGCCAGAGAAGAAGCTACGCAAGATTAGATTAACAACTCTTAGTGCCTTTTTGGCAATGTTATTACAATGGGCTTTGGCACTTAGGAGTACTCCAAGGTCCTTGACAGAGTGAGGATCGTCTACAAGGTCGTGTCCTCCAAGCTTATATTTTGTGTTCTGATTCTTAACTGACTAATAAGTTATTATCGACACCTGCAAATCTATTCTTTTTAATCTTAAATTGAACTAAGTTACCATGAAAAGAATGCAGTGATTGCAACAAGTTTGATCCCCATCCCACTCTTCACTTTTTCTGAGTGGAAAAAGCCCAATGATTTGTGAGGGAAATAATTTAGATTCACTTCTATTGGCAAGAGCAAGCATTGGAAGTTCTAATTGCCCAAACTGCTGGATCGTAAATAATCAGTACAGCAGCAGAGTTTCTATTTTTTTAATCCAACACAGGATATTTCTGCAGCTGTGATAATTAATCAGAACAATTTTGTTTCACTACAAATCTTTTGTGAAATTAGCAACTCCGGTTAGTTCATTCTTTAAAAACAGGGTGGGGAAATTGGAACTGAATACATGATTTCCCTAAAGAAGACTCCATCTTCTGTGGGAACGTAAATATGGACCAAAAAATATGTCCAACAGGCATATCAAGAGGTTGGGAACTATTCCATGTTAAACATTAGATGGTAGGGAATTGAAATAAGAAAGTTATTTCAGCCAGTTAATTGCTGGCTGAGATGTTTCTATACTAATTCTAGCTTTGCTAAATAGAATCTCTCTAAGAAGCCTTTTCCTGCTGAGCTTTTAAACATGAGATCAATTAGTCTAGTGGTTAAGGCACCAGGCTAGAAACAGGAGGCTGTGAGTTCTAATCCCTTAGGCATGAAAGATGGCTGGGGGAAATTACATGCCTGCCTACCTACCTATATATCTATCCCTGAGTCTTTGGAGAGGGGCGGCATACAAATCTAATAAACTATAACTATATAACTATCTCTATGTCCGTCCATCCGTCCGTCCGTCCGTCCATCCATCCATCCATCCATCCATCCATCCATCCATCCATCCATCTATCTATCTATCTATCTATCTATCTATCTATCTATCTATCTATCTATCTAATCTATCACTTATCTATCTCTATCTATCGATCTGTCTCTGCCTGCCTGCCTGCCTGCCTGCTTGCCTGCCTGCCTGCCTACCTACCTACCTACAATATATACCTACCTACCCACCTATCTACATACACATACAAATATATAGATATAGATAGATACATAAATACACACACACACACACACACACACATATACAGACATGCATAAACACACACACACACACACACAGACAGAGAGAGAGAGAGAGAGAAAGAGAGATTTGGTCAAAAGTAGCAACTGGACATTTTCTGTTTCACCTCTTGCAACTTCTACTTAATCTTTACAGCTTTAAGCTGCCTTTTAAAGTTTAGTCCTTCACTGGCAGAAAAGTGCTACTCAGCTGATCGATAGCTTTTCATTTCTGAATGTCAGCCTGAGCTGCTTTGATGTGTTCATAAATACATACCAGACCATGACTTAATAGGGCCAGCAAGCTGAAAAAGAAAGATAAGGCCATTCATGTCCAGTTCCAGATTTCCCCCCCCCCTTTTTGTGTTGTCTTTGGCAGATGCTTCCTATGTACAGGGAAGAAAGAAAGAAAGAAAGAAAGAAAGAAAGAAAGAAAGAAAGATCTGGCCTAGGACCTTTAAACCTTATTGCCAGACAGCTGCTGAATGCTCCACACCAATTCTTTGTCTACACTTTCTTAAATTAATCTGACCTTCACCTGGCAGAAAATGAAGCCAGATTGTTTTTGTGTATTGCTTCCTAGTCCGGCACTTCTATCAATTTATTATCTTTCCCATTTTTGAAAAGCATAAGAACAGTAAGACAAAGGAAGACAGCAAAGTAGCTCACCTCTTCTGCTTTCAGGCTGCTTCTTATACTGGAAGCAGCACCCTTTTCCCCCCAATGCCGAAGAGGTGCGCGCTTGGTCTCTTCTCCAACCCTCTGATCTCTCTCTCTCTTTCTCTCTGTTGGGCATGCACAAAGCAACCCGTAGCCTGGACTTTATTCGCTCTGGACTGCCCAGAGCAAATAAAGCGTTTCCTTTCTCTGGGCACTGGGAGAAGCTTCCTCGTCCCAGCGCCCAGAGAAAGGAAATGCTTTATTCACTCTGAGCCAGAGTGAATAAAGCGTTTCCTTTCTCTGGGTGCCGGGAGGAGGAAGCTTCTCCCAGCGCCCAAAGAAAGGAAATGCTTTATTCGCTCTGGGCAGTCCAGAGAAAGGAAAATTGGGACTTTTAAAAAACCCCATGGGATGCGGGACAAATTATTGAAAATCGGGACTGTTCTGCCAAAAGTGGAGCATCTGATCACCTTAAGCTAAACCCATGCTCAAAAGCCGCTCTACCAAGCACTAATGGCTACAGGTAGATTGGTAGCATCAATCAACCCCCACTTTCCCCCTGCGCCTTATTATTTGTCCTGCTTTCTTGCCATCTGAGCTAGTCAGCTGTTGTTCTGACTAATTTGCGGCTTTGGGTTGTGGACTAAATCTGGCAGGTGCAAGGAAAGGATCTGGTGGCAAACCCCTTCTGCTGTCAAACAAATTTTAATCTGCATATTTATTTTTCTATTTGTCTTTTTATAATCCTTAAGCCGCTCAAAGTCACCCTATGAGGAGATGAGAGGTATACAAATTAAAATTAGGTGACTTTGGGTTGAAGAGTATCTCTCAGTCTAAGCTAGGGGACCCCAAACGTGGCAACTTTAAGACTTGTGGACTTCATCTCTCAGAATTCTCCAGCCAGCAGAGCTGGGAGTTGAAGTAGTCTTAAGTCCACAAGTCTTAAAGTTACTTGTTTGGGGACTGCTGGTCTAACCTCTCTCCCAGGAGACAAAGAGCTGCACAGGACATTCTCTACTCTTGCAAGAAAGCAGTGTATAAACCCAATTTACATAGTTCCCCCCCCCCCCCAAATGGTATTCCATGCTCTTAGTTGCAGTGGTTCTCAATCTTTCTAATACAATTCCTCATGTTGTGGTGACCCCCAACCCCAAGTCTAGCGACAATTCTCCCAATGGAGCTTTAAGCTGATTGGCAGAAAGGTCAGAGGGACGCCCCCACTGTAAACGCCTGATTGGTCAGATTGTAAAAATATGTTCCAAGGCACCAGAATAGACGTTTTAGTTCCTAACACCATGGGAAATTTGTCTTTTCATGTGGTCTTAGGTGACCTCTGTGAAATGATCGTTCGACCCCCAAAGGAGTCTGGGTCTTTTTGAGGGTCTTGAGATTATCAATGTAATTCTATTATCATCTTTGACAATAAAAAGTAGTCCTCATTGAGCTGAACAGGATTAGGAATAAAATACATTGAAAACATACACAATTATTGCAAGAAATTGTAGAAAAGAAATCACTTTAGGAAATCATTTTCTTATTTCCTGATTATCCTCATGAAGTTTTTGACATTTTGGGCTTGAGCTTGCTCTCATGACCATAGAGCTGTTATATACAGTGGAATTTAAAAAAAAAAATACAATAAGTCAGTAACAGATTTATTATTTCAAAAAAATACAACAAGTTAATAACAGATTTATTATTTCAAACTTTTCCCTGGCCAATTGTGATTTTCAAACTTCCCATCAACATTGTTTAGATGACAGCAAATCATACAAAACCCTTTGTGTTCATTGACAAACATACCGACTTTTGAGATGACTGCATTCAAATATTTGTCAGGCTCAAACTTGAAAGATTAATGATCTCAAGTTAGTATTTAGAAGATAGGTTATGTCTGAGTTCAGTTTTGACAGCAACTGGTCCTTTTTCCTGAAAATAATAAAATGCAAAAGTAAGGTAGAGGTTATTTGCTATGTCTTGAGCCAGATGTCAATTTTAATTTATTCCTTCACAGATTGTATTTTTGACGTGAGTGGAGAATGGGAGAGAGACACCATTTGGAATAATGATGAAATGCTAGTAGTTTTCACACCAGGGCATGAAAAACTGCCTAGAGTAACAGTGTAGAGAGAGTAGTGAGTGAGGAAATAATTGACGTGGTGTTTTTCATACTGGTCATGTAGTTTGAATTCCTTTCAGAGAAATTTAATAAAAAGGTTTCCATGTTTACAGGCAATATCATGTATACCTTGGCAACTTTATGACTTGTGGACTTTAACTCCCAGCTTTGCTGGTTGAGGAATTCTGGGAGTTGAAGCCCACAAGTTGTAAAATGCTAAGGTTGGAGACCCCTGATATATACTACAGTAATTGTGGGAATCTTGTTGTAACACAGCCAAAATATACAGGTAAGAGATGGTAGTGGCAGTTATTTTCTAGCAAAAGAATGCACGGGTTTTGATCTAATAAACAAAAAAAGGTTGTGAACCTGTCTTTCTCTCTCCCCCTAATAAATGTGTTACTAACATTTATTATTCAATTTTAAATCATATTACTGTTTATAGCTATAAATTGTTGTAATTGCTGGACAATGACTTAACTTTATACTATATATACATCATAGTTCACATTATTAGGGGGCTGGAGGCTAAAACATATGAAGAACGGTTGCAAGAACCGGGCATGGCTAGTTTACTGAAAAGAAGGACCAGGGGAGACATGATAGCAATGTTCCAATATCTCAGGGGTTGTGGCAAAGAAGAAGGAGTCAACCTATTCTCCAAAGTTCCTGAGAGTAGAACAAGAAGCAATGGGGGGAAGCTGAACAAGGAGAGAAGCAAGTTAGAACTCAGGAGAAATTTCCTGACAATTAGAACAATTAATCAATGGAACAGCTTGCCTCCAGAAGTTGTGAATGCTCCAACACTGGAAGTTTTAAAGAAGATGTTGGATAACCATCTATCTAAAGTAGTGCGGGGTTTCCGGCCTAAGCAGGGGATTGGACTAGAAGACCTCCAAGATCCCTTCCTACTCTGTTGTTGTTATTATTATTTATCATCATAGTCCCCTAGTACAGTGATTTTCAACATTTTTTGAGCCGCGGCACATTTTTTACATTTACAAAATCCTGGGGTGCACCACCAACCAAAATGACACAAAATGACATACATATTATACATATAGTACATATTATACATATTATACATATAGAAAAAGGTCAAATATGTATATACACCATCAGGATAGACATAACCAGCTGAGGCTTCATCTAGTGGTGGCAACATTTACTTCCAGTCCTGACCAGGATTAGAAATCGGGACCATGAGGAGGAGTAGCAGCTTCAACTACTTGCCATGGCCACACAATGACAAGTGCGTGGTAGACCGAGCGGGGACCTTCCTTTGTGTGGATGAGAGGTGGCCTGCTATTGGTTCATCGCTAGTGGTTGGGATGAATCCCAGAAGGTGATTGGTCAGTGAGTGTTCCCTGTGCCTCCACTCTTCCTGTCGCTGATAGCTGGAAGGATTATGAGGGGAATGTTATGTTCGGATGGAGGCAGCTGGTGGTGGGTTGGATAAATGGCCTCCGCGGGCCGTATGTGGCACATGGGCCGTAGTTTGGGGACCCATGTTTAATTTTCCCATGCACACCTGACCATGTCTCGCGGCACACTGGTTGAAAAACACTGTCCTAATAAATGGTTGCTGAAAGAGGATGGGCCCTGCAGAGAAATCAGGTCAACCTGAATAGGAAACTAAGAACAGAAAGCAAGAAATGGAGAATTCTGAGGAAGGACAGGGGGCTTGCTAGTTAATTGAGAGCTGTTTTCCATCCTGCAATGTTTTGCTGCAGATCCTACTTGTGTCACTGAAGACCAATTTCAGAGAGAGATAAAAGACACTTCAGAGAATCATAATTAATGAAGCAGTAAATGTCAAAAAACAATTTATATCAGTTCACTAGTTCCCCCTAAAACAAAGCATTTCTCTACATCCCTCTCATAATGTCATCTATTGATAGGACAATCTTTCAGTCTCAAGGGCTTTAAAAACAGAAAATGTTCCTTTGTTTCAGAGATATTATTCACTACACCTGCGCGAGTTGATTCAATAATGGAATAGTTGTCTAAAATCATACAATTAATACTCTTTAAAAAAAAAAAATCTAGAGCTGAACATTCAGAATGCCTGGTCAGCATGAGGGTTTCCATTCTGGCCTAGGGAGCGTTAGTATGAAATTAAATTGACTTCTGTCATTCTTCACCCTACAGCTGACAGACTAAGCAAGTTGCCAGCAAAAGCAATTATCTCGCTACCGATAATTTTATCTTTGCAGGAACAGTGACGCTGTGTTTGCTTTTTGAGCAATGGCTAATATTTGTAATTCATTTTGGGGAGGATGGGGGGCAACCGTGCTTAGGAGTGGGACTGGTGCGAGATTAACAAAATGGCTTGTTGTGATAAGACACAGAGGGGACTATATATCTGAACAAGCAAAACTCAGTCATGGAACTGCTGCTCCTGCTGCGTTAGCACTCCTGTGCTCCCCTCCCTCCCATTCCTCATTTTGTGGTGTTTTGCTGACAGGCTAAACTGCTGACAGACCACCTTGAATCTCAGACAGTCGTTCTGGTGCAAAGCACAATAGTCTGGTGGGATCTGGAGGGAACCACCGTTCGGTGGCCTGTTCAGCACGCGGCTGTTCTGTCGGGCTCTCTGGTAGACTCCTCCCAAAAATGCACAGGTACAAATTTCAGACACACACACGTTTGAAAATTCAAAACAATGTTCTTTATAATGAAAATTCACTTAAACTAAGCCCTCTTTTGGTATAGCAGAGAGCACACGCCTCCAAACAAACTGGTAATTGGTACAAGTCCCTTATCAGTTCTGTGATACTTAGCTTGCAGCTGTGAGGCAATTCACAGTCCTTCTTTCACAAAGTGAAACACACTTTGCTCTGGTTTAGTTTCAAAGCGGGGGAAAAATCAGCACACAAAAGGTCAAAGTCAGTAAAGCAGTCACGAAACACAACGATCAGATAATCCTCCACAATGGCCAAACCCACAGGCTGCTATTTATAGCAGCCTCACTAATTACCACAGCCCCACCCAAGCACAGGTGGCCTCATTTTCTTTGATAATAATCTCTCAGTTGTTGTTGCCTATGCATCGCTCTCCGCATACATGGCTGTATCATTAACTCTTGTTCTGAATCCAAGGAGGAGCTAGATAATTGATCTCCTTCTGAGCTGTCTGCCACACTCTCCTCCTCCCTGTCACTCATGTCTTCTTGGTCAGAGGAGCCTTCATCAGCAGATTCCACCGGGGGCAAAACAGGCCTGCAGCATGTGGATGTCTCCCCCACATCGACAGTCCTTGGGGCAGGAGCAGGGCCAGAGCACAACAGCGTTTAGGAGAGATTTGGCAACAGCCAGCAGTTCATGCTGACAGAGGAATCTGTGGTATAACTGGCTGCAGATGATGAAGCTCCGAAATGACTTTCGGGTGTATTTGAAAGTAAGATCCAAGAGTTTGTGTCACCGCTTCGAGAGAGTGACACTTGCCTTTTCATAGCGGTCTCCCCCTTTCCCCCAGGCCTCTTGATCTTACGTTTAAACTCCCACCGTTCCTTTCGCAAATGTAAAGAGTGGTTATATTTGCATCTGTTTGGCAGCTCATAACTCAGGTCTCATCCTCCCACCTCAGTTTCTTAAATCGAGACCTCAAAGAAAACATTTCCTGAAAAATACTCGGAGAGTTAACTGGTAGAATTAGCAGTTGTTTATTCGGCTAGAGCTGACAGGGTTAACGCAAACGGGTTACAGTTAAAATCGCTCTAAAAGAAAGTGCCGCGGCTTTGAACTTATAGGGTTCACAAAGTAACAAACTCTATCTGACATGGTAACAAGTCTCCCGCCCAATGAAGCAACCAATCAGGACGGCTTAGGAGGCTCCATGCAGATTCTGAACTCTGGAACCTTCTTCATGAATATTTCCCACTTCTCTTCTCTCCCTGACAGGCATCCCTTGCAACTGCAGTGCACATCTGGCGTTCTGCCTGCTAAAACCGTTTAAAAAAAATGGGAATAGGATGCATGGAAGCAGCTATGCACAAAAACTACCTTGAATGCTTGAGTTCGCACATGGATTTAAAACTACAGGGCCAGGTTTTGTTTATGTCTTTCCTGGAATCAGCAGCATGGGCACACCAGCAAGAGGTTAGGTTTGAGTTCTGTTAATCAGGAGTCCCCAAACTTGGCAACTTTAAGACTTGTGGACTTCAACTCCCAGAATTCTCCAGCCAGCTAAGTCCACAAGTCTTAAAGTTGCAAATTTGAAGACCTCTGTGTTAAATTTTCCCCACAGGTGCCTTCCAAAGGTCTCCTACTTCATATCTCCCATACAGGGATGGGCTACTGCCCGGACGGGGGGGGAGGGGGGGAACGCAGTGGGGTAGCAAAAATGGAGCTCCACCCCAGAGCACCCAATTTGCACTGAAAGACGTTGAAAGAAAATGCAGGGCGTCCTGCATAAGCCATGCCCACAGTGTGGTAGTAAAAATGTTGGTAACCCTTCACTGCTCCCACAGACCAATAAGATCTTACAGGGTTGGTCTTCTCCAGGTCCCATCGACTAAGCCAGTGTTTCCCAACCTTTTTTGAGCCGCGGCACATTATTCATATTTTCAAAATCCTGGGGAACACTGAAAGGGGGGGGGGCGGGGGGCGGGGGGCGGGCTAAAGAAAAGTTTGGACCAAAAAACCCTCTCTCTTCCTCCCTTTCGCTCTATTTCTCCCTCTTTCTCTCTTTTCCTTCCTTCCCTTCTTTCTCTCTCTCCATCCCTCTTTCTTTCTTTCTTCCTCTCTTTTTTGCTCCCTTTCTCTCTCCCTCCTTCCCTTCCTCTGTCTTTCTCTCTCCCTTGCTCTCTCTCTCTCTGTCTCTCTTGCTATCTCTTTCTTGCTTTTTTCTCTCTCTCTTGCTCTCTCACTCTCTTTCACTGTCTTGCTATATGTCTCTTTCTTTCTCTTTGCCTCTCTTGCTATCTCTCTTTCTTTCTCTTTCTTTCTCTCTCTCTGTCTCTCTTGCTATGTCTCTCTTTCTTTCTCTTTCTCTCTCTCTCTGTGCCTCTCTTGCTAAGTCTCTCTTTTTCTCTTGCTATGTCTCTCTCTCTTTCTCTCTTTCTCTGCCTCTCTTTCTTGCTCTGTGTCTCTTTCTCTGCCTCTCTTGCTATGTCTCTCTTTCTCTCTCTCTCTGCCTCTCTTACATGTCTCTCTTTCTTTCTCTCTCTCTCTCAGCTGACTGCAAGCGGGAGCCCTGACGGCGGCAGCTGGACACCGTATATGCCAGGCCCGCAGCGCCAGCATGTACGACGTCCAGCAGCACGTCCAACCGCCACCGTCAGGGCTCCCGCTTGCAGTCAGCTGAGAGAGAGAGAGAGAGCGCTCCCTCTCGCCACCGCCATCTCCCCGTGACTGCCCGCGGCCGCCCCCCCCACTCCCATCGCCAGTGCCCTCCCGCCGGGCCACAAAGGACACTTGCCGTCGATGCCAGAGAAGCTCCAGCTGGGCGGGGCGCTGCCGGTACTTCCGTCCTGGGGCTCCCGCTCGTAGCTGTCAACCGGCTCCTGCTCCATGCCGCGGTTTTCGGCGCTCTCCTGCTGGGCCCCAAAGAAGGAAGGCGGGAAAAAGGCGCGAAGAATGGAGCTCTCCTTCTTCCTGCCTTCCTTCTTTGGGGCCCAGCAGGAGAGCGCCGAAAACCGCAGCATCGAGCAGGAGCCGGTTGACAGCTGCGAGCGGGAGCCCCAGGACGGAAGTTCCGGCAGCGCCCCGCCCAGCTGGAGCTTGGCGGCACACCTGGCCATGTCTCGCGGCACACTAGTGTGCCGCGGCACACCGGTTGGGAAACGCTGGACTAAGCAATGCAGGTTGCGGGGCCACAGGGGAGGACCTTCTCTGTGGTTGCCCCAGTTCTATGGAACCTACTCCCCTCCCCCGATGTCTGTATTGCTCTCACCTACTTGCCTTCCAAAAGGCAGTGAAGACCTGGCTTTGCCGGCAAGCCTGTGGGCCATGAATACTATCATCTATCATGGCAGAATTGTGTCGATAGGTTAGGTATGTATGTTGATTGATTGATTGATTGGATTCTTGTGGGTTTTTTAATAGGATTTTATTTTATTATTATTTTAATGTTTAGTTTTAATATGAATATTAACTTATTGTATTATTGCATTATTGCGTTATTGTATTATTGCATTATTGTATTAGTGTATTAGTGTATTATTGTATTAGTGTATTATTTTATTATTTATCTATTTATTTGATTTCTAGTATATTGTATTTTATATTGTTGTAAGTCGCCCCAAGTCCCATAGGATTGGGCAGCACAGAAATCAAATAAGTAAGTAAGTAAGTAAGTAAGTAAGTAAGTAAGTAAGTAAGTAAGTAAGTAAGTAAGTAAGTAAGTAAGTAAGTAAGTAAGTAAGTAAACAAACAAACAAACAAACAAACAAATAAATAAATAAATAAATAGGAACTGCTCCAGATCAGTTTGGTTTGCTTGGAGTTTGGGGCTGCTGCCTTAGTTGGCTTGATGTTTTAGCAATCACAGTCGTAACACACAGAAAATGCTAGCAAAATATCCAAATAGGAGAGCCAATGCCCAATCTGCAGCCAGCAAAGCTAAGTTTCCAATTCTTAGAATACAATAGAGCTGGAAGGGACCTTGGAGCTCTTGCTCAAGCAGGAGAACCTACACCATTTCAGACAAGTGACTCTTTAAAACCTCCAGTGATGGAGTTCCCATAATTTCTAAACGCAAGCTGTTCCACTGGTTAATTGTCCTCACTATTAAGAAGTTTCTCCTTAATTCTAGCTTGCTTCTCTGATTAATTTCATAGATCTCTTATAAGAGATTATGTTGGTATCATGGCAACATCTGGCAAACAATGACTAAGAGCCATGGAAAATGTCCAACGTGGACCTTCTATTTTATATTTACACATACTGTATATTATACGATACATATTATATGATACATGCAGGCAAATAACATCTACCTGGGAGGAAAGACATCCTTTTATGAAAATAGGATGAAAGAAAGCAAGATTTAGCTGTCCTTGGATGAGCTTAGAAATCAAGTAGGATTATCTTTGCTTAATACTTGGATTGGAAATTAACTGGATATTTCAAAGCTGTAGGATAGACTGAGTGAAAAATCCCAAAGGGGACATAGCAGAAGCTGCTTCTCTCATTCTGCCAGGAAAATTGTACAAATGGCTTGATTTTACCGATGCAACTGGTTCATACCATTCCAGAGCTACTAATAAACATTGGAGCATACTTTTCTTGACAGTATACATTGTGACTGCTTGATTGCTCCATTGTGAATGTAGTCAACAAAGGGGAAAAAAAGGATTTTCGAAGGAGAACAGAATCAGCGAAGTGAACAGGTTGAGCTAGAGCAGACTTGGGCATTTTACAGCCCCTGGGCCACATCTGGGCTTTTGGCTGTCTGTCAGTCCAGCATGAGGTCAATCGGAAATTACGAATCAAATGTAAATAAGATGCAACATTCAATTCAATTCAATTTATTAGATTTGTATGCCGCCCCTCTCTGAAGACTTGGGGCGGCTCACAACAGTAATAAAAACGGTATAACAATGGAACAAATCTAATAATAAAATATATAAAAATCTCAACAATTAAAAACCATACAGCACATACACATCAAACATGAAATATAATAAGCCAGGGGGAGATGTCTTAGTTCCCCCATGCCTGGCAATATAGGTGGGTCTTAAGTAACTTGTGAAAGACAAGGAGGATGGGGGCCGTTCTAATCTCCGGGGGAAGTTGATTCCAGAGGGCCGGGGCCACCACAGAGAAGGCTCTTCCCCTGGGGCCCGCCAAAAGACATTATTTGGTCGATGGGACCCGGAGAAGGGCAACTCTGTGGGACCTTATTGGCCGCTGGGATTCTAGCCAGTAGTAGCTAATCAAAACCATATAATTTACAGCTTTTAATCAAGCAATAAAATTTATATTCAACAGAATTAAGTTTCAGTGTATTGGTTCAGCCCATAATAGAGGTCTCTGTTTCTAAAGTGGACCTTTGGGGTAGACTGCGCTGCATACTCAGTTACTAGTAATTTCTCACACTGACAGAATACAATGCTGTGCGAATCCCCCCATAGCTATGGCTACACAAAGCAGTGAATATGGATGCTACAGATAGAAACTCAAATGCAAGACAGCACTGGTATTATTACTAGATAAAGATGAGAGCTCAATGCTATCTCCTTTCCTTCCAAATCATCTACTTCATCACTGTTTGCGGATGGATCTTTGTTGACCTCCTGCTTTTCACATAAATCATACCTCCCAGAGAAAACCTTGTCAAACATTCCTATATTGACATCAAATCCCTTTTGCATCATCTCGTTTGCTTCTGAGATCTTTGCAGAGAAACAAACATAGAGAACCGGGAAATGAGGTAAGGCTGGACGCATAGTCAGAAGCAATGGCTCCAAATGTCTAAAAGATATCTGCGAGACAAGGGCAGTCTTATGGTGACTTATCCTGAGTTAGAATCTCCACAGGACCCAATTCAATCAAGACAAATATAACAAGCTAGTTGGAAACATAGAAGATTGACGGCAGAAAAAGACCTCATGGTCCATCCAGTCTGCCCTTATACTATTTCTTGTATTTTATCTTAGGATGGATATATGTTTAACCCAGGCATGTTTAAATTCAGTTACTGTGGAATTACCAACCACGTCTGCTGGAAGTTTGTTCCAAGCATCTACTAATCTTTCGGTCAAATAATATTTTCTCACCTTGCTTCTGATCTTTCCCCCAACTAACCTCAGATTGTGCCCCTTTGTTCTTGTGTTCACTTTCCTATTAAAAACACTTCCCTCCTGGACCTTATTTAACCCTTTAACATATTTAAATGTTTCGATCATGTCCCCCCTTTCCCTTCTGTCCTCCAGACTATACAGATTGAGTTCATTAAGTCTTTCCTGATACGTTTTATGCTTGAGACCTTCCACCATTCTTGTAGCCCCTCTTTGGACCTGTTCAATTTTGTCAATATCTTTTTGTAGGTGAGGTCTCCAGAACTGAACAGTATTCCAAATCTCACCAGCGCTCTATATAGCGGGATCACAATCTCCCTCTTCCTGCTTTTCCTACCGCCTGACTGCACTGTTCACCCATTTTGAGACTGTCAGAAATCACTACCCCTAAATCCTTCTCTTCTGAAGTTTTTGCTAGCACAGAACTGCTAATACAGTACTCAGATTGAGGATTCCTTTTGCCCAAGTGCTTTAGCGTTGAATTGGTGTTCTGATATTTTGAAGCAATTCTCCAACTTGGTTCCATCTGGATGAGTTTTTGGATGGCTTCAAGTAGTCCTGAAACCTGCAACTTGGTTATTAAACAAAGCAGCCACTAGGTAAAGATTGCACTTACAATCTTAGTTCAACTTTCCTTTGGTTTGTAAACCTACGTGGGTTGTATATAGAAAGATTGATCACAATGTTACGTTGGTTTTTTTTACAATTGTCATGATTATGAATGGTCCCTCTCTGAGACAGACTCTAATCAAAGACTCCCTATATTCTCAGAATTCAATTTTATTATTTTTATTATTATTATTTATTAGATTTGTATGCCCCCCCTCTCTGGAGACTCGGAGCCTGCAAATTTTAAGATCTATGGCTCTGGCTCACCCAAAGCGAACCCAGTTGGATAAAACTGGTTAGAAGGCTGCTATGAATTGATGTCAACATTGAAAGCTGCTTAGGGTCAGTTCAAATTACATTATCTATCCAGCTTTATATTGTATAATTTACAGAGAGTAGAACCAGCCTCAGTATTTCATCTAAGCTTCAACTCTTCAGCTACGTAATAATTTACACTGAGTGGCTTTACTAAAATGCTAATAATGAAAAATTAAAGTTTATTTGTCGGCCTGTTTAGCTAAGTCTGCTTTGAACATTATCTGGTGAGATAATGGTGAGACCATACTTGGAGTACTGGGCACAGTTCTGGTCACTGCACCTCAGGAAGGATGTAATGGAACTGGAAAAGGTGCAAAAAAGGGCAACAAATATGATCAAGGAAATGGAGCACTTCCCTTATGAAACCAGGTTGCAACGCCTTGGTCTCTTCAGTCTTTAAAGACGGCGTTTAAGGGATGACTTGATTGAAGTTATAAAATCATGCATGGGATAGAAAAGATAGATAGAGAAAAATTCTTTTCTTTATCACACAATACTAGGACGAGAGGGCACTCTCTAAAGCTCATAGGTTAGAAAGTGAGGACAAATAAAGGAAAACATTTATTCACTCAGAGGGTCGTTGGTTTATGAAATTCACTTACAGAAGAAGTCGTGACAGCTGTCAGCCTTGATAGCTTCAAGGCAGGATTAGACAGATTCATGGATGCCAAGTGTATCGGTGGTTATTGAAAAGGATGTCCATGTGCCGCCTCTATGTTGGTTGAGGCAGGCAGGATTCCCTTGAGTACCATTTGTTGGGGGTCAAGGGAAAGGGAGGGTTCAGCCTTCTCTTTCTGCTCAAGATCCCCATGGACAATTGGTGGGCCACTGTGTGACACAGAATGCTGGGCTCGATGGGCTTTAGCCGGACTCCACATTCATTCATTCATTCATTCATTCATTCATTCATTCATTCATTCATTCATTCATTCATTCATTCATTCGATTTGTATGCCGCCCCTCTCCCCTGTTCTGCACACCAAGAGATTATGAGTTGTGTGTGTGGGAATAGATGCGCACAATCTTCTGAAATGTTCTTGAAGAGCACAACACTATTTTAAAATCCTGCTTTTTAAAACCCAAGTTCCTGACTTGAGCTAAGACGTAAATGAAATTGCTCAAAGAAAGTGGTTTGAAGCTTGCAAATGGCATGTTACAACACCTGGAAAATTTGGCTGGGTATCTTATAGATGCCTCCTATAAAAACTTCCTTCCAACTCCCAGCTATGGCTGTTTTGCTTGGCTCTTTCTCTTTACCTGAGCATAATGACACTTTGTGAACAGTTCTGGTGTGCACATGCTGAAAGACACTATAGAAATCTTGCTTATTGCTTTTGGCTGCAACAATGGCAGCCGCAACAGACTTGGACTTTGAATTTATATTCAGACATTCATCTTCCTCAGAGACTTTGGTATCTTAAGAAAAACAACAGAATAAAGGACATTGTTTTAAATATATTATTAAAGTATATGGCTGCCAAATAGTATATTTGCTACAATACAGAATAAATGGTATTATGCTTTTTATCAGCACAAGACGACTTCCACAAAAAGCTTCTTCAAGCAAAAGAACTCTTAGCAAAAAATAAAAAAATAAAAATTAAATTAACTATATCACATTAAAGTGATGCCTGCTCCAACAGTATCAAACTGAGAACATTTGGAACGCAAGTAAAATCACCTTCTGAGATTAAAATCTAACCGTTTTTTCCCATTCACGCTATTCTTAAGAAAATGAAACTCATTTATCATTTGAGATAAGTGGATCAGAATTGCACACTATGCTATGATTGGTTCAACAACAGCTGACTTAAATAAATCAAAGTGGGATGAATTAACAAACTTGCTAGATTATAACGCTTTGAATATGAAACTTGTACAACCATATTAAGTGATAGCCAAACAAAATATTTTACAGCTTAATATTTATTTGTTCAATTTATTTGCCACCTATTTCACTGTGAGGCTACTCTAGGTGACTTACAATAATAAAGGAAGAAAACTAAAGGGGTAAAATAGAGTAAAATAAACAATAAAAAATGAGAATACAGTCTGGTCACAACCATAATTCATTCCATAACTTTGGTCCCAAACTGATTTGGTCGTGATCCGAACCTAATTTTGGAAATTTGGCGCTTACAAAAAAGAAATGGCACAGAAGGGGTTAAATAAGGTTCAGGAAAGAAGTGTTTTTAATAGGAAAGTGAACCCAAGAACAAGGGGACACAATCTGAAGTTAGTTGGGGGAAAGATCAAAAGCAACGTGAGAAAATATTTTACTGAAAGAGTAGTAGATCCTTGGAACAAACCTCCAGCAGACGTGGTTGGTAAATCCACAGTAACTGAATTTAAACATGCCTGGGATAAACATATATCCATTCTAACATAAAATATAGGAAATAGTATAAGGGCAGACTAGATCAGTGTTTCCCAACCGGAGTGCCGCGGCACACTAGTGTGCCGCGAGACATGGCCAGGTGTGCCGCGAGAAGCTCCAGCTGGGTGGGGCGCTGCCAGCGCCCCTGCCTGAGTGTCGTCCTGTGGATGGTCTTGGGCTTCACAGTCGCTTCCTGGTTCCCTCTCCTCCCACCGCCTGTGTCTCCCGCCGTCGCCTCCACCAAGCCGGCGCCCATTGCCGTGGGTTCCTCGAGTGGGAGCTGCCGCTTCCCTCCGGCCAGCCCAGCCACGCTGCCGTAGAAAGCACAGAGGTTATTGCCACTGCTTCTGCCTCCACTCAGGGAGCCACCGTGGTCACCGCGCCTTTTCCTCTCGCTCAGCTCAACCACAATGGCTCCCTGAGTGGAGGCAGAGGTGGCGGCAATAACCTCTGCACTTTCTACGGCAGCGTGGCTGGGCTGCCTGGAAGGAAGCGGCAGCTCCGAGGAATGAAGCGCTGGCGGTAGACACAGGCGGAGGGAGGAGAGGGAACCAGGAAGCAACCGTAAAGCCCAAGACCAGCCACAGGATGACCTTCAGCCAGGGGCACCGGGACCGCGCGCAGCCATGGTGGGAGCAGCATGAGAAAGAGAGGATTCTATCCCACGAGGAGACGCCCACCGAGCTGCAGGTCCCGCTGCCGTCGCCTTCTTTCCCTCCGCCTCTTTCTCCTCATGCAGCCTGAGCCCGCCTTTGCGAGTCCGCCCTGGCTTTCGCTTCGCCCCATGATTTCCCCGCAATTTCATCCAGGCCACCTCTTGCCTCCTTTTGAACTGCGGGGAAATCTGCGGGCGAAGCAAAAGCCAGGGCGGGAGAGAAGCGCAGGGGTGGGGAAGGAGGAGAGCCCCTCAGCGCTTCCCCTCCGCCAAGCTGCCTGCTTGTCCTCGCGCCTCGTTGCTACCTCCTGCCTTTTTTCAGGGGCCTTTGGAAGGCACCCAGGGAAGAGGGGGGATTGGGGGTGGCTGCAGCGGCTTCTCGTCCTCCTCATCCGGCTGCTAACGCCCACCCTTGCAGTCCCTTCACCGAGCGCTTTTGTCCCAGGCTGTCAGCGAAAGGGCTACAAGACAGGCGGGGCAGGCGTTCTTCTCACAGCTGAGGCAGGATTTGGAATGTCGGGGGTGTGTGCATGCAGGCTCCGCATCCCCCTGCCACCCGGAACATTTAAAATAAGAAAAACCTTCGCCGGCCTCCGCAGAGAAGAAAGGAAGAGAGAGAAAGAGAGAGAGAGAGCAAGAGAGACATAGCAAGAGAGGCACAGAGAGAGAGAGAGAGAGCAAGAGAGACATAGCAAGAGAGGCAGAGAGAGAGAGACAGAGAAAGAGAAAGAGAGAGAAAGAAAGAGAGCTAGCAAGAGAGAGAGAAAGAGAGACAGAGAAAGAGAGACAGAGAGAGAGAAAGAGATAGCAAGAGAGAGAGAAAGAGAGAGAAAGAGAGAGAAAGAAAGAGAGAGAATGAAAGAGAGATAGCAAGAGAGGCAGAGAGAGCAAGGGAGAGAGAAAGACATATAGGGAGGGAAGGAGGGAGAGAGAAAGAGAGCAAAAAAGAGAGGAAGAAAGAAAGAGGGATGGAGAGAGAGAAAGAAGGGAAGGAAGGAAGAGAGAGAAAGAGTGAGGGAGAAATAGAGCGAAATGGAGGAAGATTTTTTTTTGTCAAAACTTTTCTTTAGCCCCCCCCCCCCAATTCAGTGTTCCCCAGGATTTTGAAAATATGAATAATGTGCCGCGGCTCAAAAAAGGTTGGGAAACACTGGACTAGATGGACCATGAGGTCTTTTTCTGCTGTCAGTCTTCTATGTTTCTATGTTTTACATATGTAATTTTCATGTACATTTATGTAAAAAACATGAAATGGGCAGTCAGTATGCTTGTCTCCAAACCTATGAAGTTCATGGTGCATAGCTCCACACCCTCTCATTGATCACTTTTCATCTGACATCACTGGCTCATTCTCTGTTCCTATATCTCTAATGCTATCTATAAAAGTATCTTGGCCCACACGAATGGGATTATATGTGATGCTTGATTTGTGCAGCCCGCCTCTGAATCTTAGTAGTGGGTGGGCTGTCGATGGAAGGCCATTATCTCCTGAGTAACCCAATCATTAGAGAAGAAACTTGTGGTGATTTCACCTCCCTAGCTTGTTGCAAGAATGACTGTAGGTAAGGAAAACAGTAAATGCCTTACTTAGAGGGAGATGGATCAGCAATAAATCAAGCATAAGGAAGGCCGTGTTAAAGACCTCTCCTCAGGGTGGCTTTTCAGCTGATTATCAGAACTATTAAAGGCAGCAGCAAATCTGCTTTGATATTTAAAAATGTTCAAGGGCATTTACAACTGTTAAGCTCGTGACTCCCTCCTTATACGCTTGGAGGGGTGTTTGTGCTTGTGTGTATGTTTGTGTATGAGTGTGTGTGTGTGTATTCTAGCCCCTTTGAAGTAAAATCAGTGATGGGCTCCTACAGGTACAGTCAGGTATGCAGAACTGGTAGAAAAAAATTGATTTGCCCCCCCCCCCCCTTTATTCCCCCCTTCTGGGCTCTGGGTATGTTTTTCCTATTGCAGTTTATATAGTAGGTAATGTATATTTTTGTGTGCCTGTGTGTAATATGTATGTACACATATGGCATTTATACAGAGAATTAAATAGTCTATTTTGTATGTTCAGTAATAGTAAATAGGGAAATTGTATCTCTTTGAGGCGAGGAGAGGCCAGGCACCCTAACCCAAACTCTTGACATGAGTGACGTCAAGTTGGCAATTTTTAAGCCAGTCACATGACCTTTAAGCCACCCCCGTCACATGATCGAAACATTTAAATATGTTAAAGGGTTAAATAAGGTTCAGGAGGGAAGTGTTTTTAATAGGAAAGTGAATACAAGAACAGGGGGACACAATCTGAAGTTAGTTGGGGGAAAGATCAAAAGCAACGTGAGAAAATATTATTTTACTGAAAGAGTAGTAGATGCTTGGAACAAACCTCCAGCAGACGTGGTTGGTAAATCCACAGTAACTGAATTTAAACATGCCTGGGATAAACATATAGCCATCTTAAGGTAAAATACAGGAAATAGTATAAGGGTAGACTAGATGGACCATGAGGTCTTTTTCTGCAGTCAGTCTTCTATGTTTCTATGTTTTTAAGTCACTCCCACCTGGTCACATGGCTGGCAAGCCACACCCACAAAATAAGCCACACCCACAGTGTGGAAGTAAAAAGTTTTGCAACCCTTCAAATGTGTCAAATGTGTCACTCAACAATTTAGCCAGTGCCTTGTGTGAACACTTTGAAGTGTTCCTCTCTCAATTCTAGTATGGAAATTTTCTTTTTGGAGAACAAGGATGTTAGGCCAGCTGGGAGCTCAAAATTCTCAAGCGTGCCATGGGAGAGATGAAGAGGAGCAAGAAGATGAAAGGCAGTTGTATTTTCCCAGGTGATGCCAACTCATTCTTAAAACCGCCCTGGGTTTTCTCACTTCAACTTTACCAGAGAAAAAAAAATAAAGGGGAGCTATTTGGATTACACCAGGGGATTTTTTCTTTCTTTTGTAATCAGCACTATCCACCGAATGAGAAACCAAAATAAACTTTATCAAGGGCAGATTCATGTGGGCAGTTCATCAGATCTAAAGTATGGGTCCCGGAGGCAGAGGAACGGCATTTTGCAATGAAGAAATCCTAACTGGTGTTTATTCTGAGGTTGAAGGGTAGAAAAGCAGAACAAATGCAGGGAAAAGAAACAACAGTGGGAGAGGGAACAGCAAGGGGTAAGGAGTGCCAGAGGATTGCCCTTTGATTATATCTTTTTCTGTTACTGCTGCAACATGGGATCCCCAGGAGTCCAAGATCTGTGTGGTTTCAGGCATTGAAAATTTAAAAAAAATGGAATGCTTTCCTGATTATAATGGGACCCACAAGAGAAACTAGCAATAGTCCATTATGGTGCAATACACAGTCCATCTAATTAACTGCGGTGTACCAAATGTGTTTTTTAAATTCATTCATTCATTCTTTCATTCATTCATTCATTCATTCATTTATTTATTTATTTATTTTGTCCAATACACAATGAGGGTTTTAGAAAAATAGAAACATAGAAACATAGAAGACTGATGGCAGAAAAAGACCTCATGGTCCATCTAGTCTGCCCTTATACTATTTCCTGTATTTTATCTTAGGATGGATATATGTTTATCCCAGGCATATTTAAATTCAGTTACTGTGGATTTACCAACCACGTCTGCTGGAAGTTTGTTCCAAAGATCTACTACTCTTTCAGTGAAATAATATTTTCTCACGTTGCTTTTGATCTTTCCCCCAACTAACCTCAGATTGTGTCCCCTTGTTCTTGTGTTCACTTTCCTATTAAAAACACTTCCCTCCTGAACCTTATTTAACCCTTTAACATATTTAAATGTTTCGATCATGTCCCCCCTTTTCCTTCTGTCCTCCAGACTATACAGATTGAGTTCATTAAGTCTTTCCTGATACGTTTTATGCTTAAGACCTTCCACCATTCTTGTAGCCCATCTTTGGACCCGTTCAATTTTGTCAATATCTTTTTGTAGGTGAGGTCTCCAGAACTGAACACAGTACTCCAAATGTTGTCTCACCAGCGCTCTATATAAGGGGATCACAATCTCTCTCTTCCTGCTTTTAGTGGGTATATATCTATATACACATAGAAAAATACATGATGAAGGTTATAGAGGAGATACTCATAGTAAAATATATCTAAGAAATAATAGAAAAGAAGATATAGTAATAGAACATATCAATGAGAGAATAGAAGAAAGGTATAGGAATAGAAGAAAGGTATAGGAGATATAGGAGAGCAATAGGACAGGGGACGGAAGGCACTCTAGTGCACTTGTACTGGCCCCTTACTGACCTCTTAGGAATCTGGATAGGTCAACCGTAGATAATCTAAGGGTAAAGTGTTGGGGGTTTGGGGATGACACTATGGAGTCCGGTAATGAGTTCCACGCTTCGACAACTCGGTTACTGAAGTCATATTTTTTCCAGTCAAGTTTGGAGCGGTTAATATTAAGTTTAAATCTGTTGTGTGCTCTTGTGTTGTTGTGGTTGAAGCTGAAGTAGTCGCTGACAGGCAGGATGTTGCAGCATATGATCTTGTGGGCAATACTTAGATCTTGTTTAAGGAGTCTTAGTTTTAAACTTTCTAGGCCCAGGATTGAAAGTTTAGTCTCATAGGGTATTCTATTTCGAGTTTTTGGAGGTCCACATAGATGGAATATTCTATCCTGGATTGTTTTGCTCTTTAATATTTTTTTTTAAATAAATGACCTGGATGAAGATGTAGGAGATGCACTTATTAAATCTTCAAAGAGCACAAAACTAAGCAAAGCTGTCAACACTACAGAAGCCGGCATGAACGATGCAGAGTGAAGCACTGGACTGAAACTAACAAGATGAAATTTGAGAGAGATGAATGCAGATTTTTTTTTTTTGCATAAGAATAGCTGGCTCAGGTCAAGGCCAATCTGAATTATTTTAATTTTAAAATGACTGCTTTTTCGTTACTTTTCAAAGTGTCTTATTTTTTTACAGCAGACAATCTGGGATGGGTAATCTTGTAAACAGGAGCCAAAAACCTAGCACTTTCCAGTCACTGTTTTCTTGCGATTAGTATTTGGTGCCAATGGAATCTTTAAGATCAGGGGTCCCCAACTTGGCAATTTTAAGACTTGTGGAGAATTCTGGGAGTTGAAGTCCTTAAGTCTTAAAGTTGCCAAGTTTGAAGACCTCTATTTAAGACCAATAGTTCTTGTTAGACTTGTCTCCCATGCAATGATCCAAAAGTTCTTTAAAGTCAAAGAAGTGACTAGTCAAATACAATTTTGTGGTGGTGTAATGAATTGCACAGGTTAATTATGTATTGTGTGAAGAGGAATTCCTTTTGATTCTTTTCAATCTCTTTTCAATCAGCTTCATTGGATGGCCCTTATCCTCATTTTCAGGAGGAGTTTTCTCCCAGTCCACTGTTTCCATGGTAAACCCAATTGTATACATTTGAATCAGATCCCTTCTTAGTTATTATTATTATTATTGTTCTTATTATTATTGTGTCAGTACAACACAGCAAACGAGGTCACTATGCTGGATTTCGTATTTCATCACCAGTTGGACGCTTCCCAAGCACCTAGGACTGCGTGATGTAGCAGCAAATTATGTTTGCCGATCCCAGTAAAGCGGCCTTTTGCAATTGACAGATGATGATGATGATGATGATGATGATGGTTATTATTAATTAGATTTGTTTGCCGCCCCTCTCCGAAGACTCGGGGCGGCTCACAACAACAATAATACAATATACAGAATACAAATCCAATATTAGATAAAAAGCTAAATTTAAAACCCATAAATATTAAAAACAATCGGTACTGCACAATTACACCATTCTCATGTATTACAGTCAGAAAAAAGATGGGGGTGGGGGAAGAGATAATTATACCCCCCCATGCCTGGCAACATAGATAGGTCTTCAACATCTTGCAGAAGGGGGGAAGAGTGGGGGCAATTCGAATCTCCGGGGGGAGTTGATTCCAGAGGGCCAGGGCTGCCACAGAGAAGGCTCTTCCCCTGGGTTCTGCCAAATGGCATTGTTTAGTTCAGTGTTTTTCAACCAGTGTGCCGTGGCACACTAGTGTGCCGCGAGACATGGTCAGGTGTGCCGCGAAGCTCAGAGAGAAAGAAAGCAAGAGAGAGAGAAAGCAAGAGAGAGAAAGAAAGCAAGAGAGAGAAAGAGCAAGAGAGAGAGAAAGAGAACAAGAGAAAGAAAGCAAGAGAGAGAGAGAGAGGGAGGGAAGGAGAGAGAGAGAAAGACATAGAGGTACGTAGGGAGGGAGGGAGAAAGAGAGCAAAAAAGAGAGGAAGGAAGGAAGAGAAAAAAAGAGGGATGGAGAGAGAGAAAGAAAGAGGAAGGAAGGGAGAGAAAGAGGGAGAGAGAAAGAAATAGAGCGAAGGGGAGGAAGAAAGAGAGAATTTTTTTGTTCAAACTTTTTTTAGCGCCCCCCCCGCTCCATGTACCCCAGGGTTTCGTAAATGAAAAAAATGTGCCGCGGCTCAAAAAAGGTTGAAAATCACTGGTTTAGTTGACGGGACCTGGAGAAGGCCAACTCTGTGGGACCTGATTGGCCGCTGGGATTTGTGCAGCAGGAGGTGGTCCCACAGGTATTGTTCTACACCCTCTCTATCCCAGCTACTAAAGATTAAATATTTTGACCTTTTAGGTGCGATATAATAACCCTCCAATCATTTTTGTTCCCATTTTTTTGAATTTTGATTAGCTCTATTATATCCTTTTTCCCAGCGTGGTAATCAGAGCCATGGATAGCACTTAAGATATAGACATAGCATTTTAAAAAAATCTTTAATCTCTTTCCTAAAGAACCCTAACATGAAAAAAATCTATTTTTTCACAGTTTCTGAACATGCTCTTAACTGAATTCCATGCAACAATCCCAAGATCTGATTAGTTATAGAATAGATCAGAATCCCCTCAATGTTTGTGTGTAGTCAGATAATAACTAATGAATGAATTAATGGATCAGATTCTGAAAAAGATAATGCCATCTCATGGCACTTTCAGCCAGCAACATTTTCACGCTCAAATCCACCAAAAGACTTTTAAAGTTAATTGTTTTTATGTTTGCTGTCCTCAGAATACTTAGAAGGGATACTGAGCACCTTGAGCAAATCCGACTTTACTCTAGTTCAGTGTTTCTCAACCTTGGTGGTTTGAAGATGGGTGGACTTCAACTCCCAGAATTCCCCAGCCAGCGTTGCTGGCTGGGGAATTCTGGGAGTTGAAGTCCACCCATCTTCAAACCGCCAAGGTTGAGAAACACTGCTCTAGTTAGTCAACAAGAGAATGGAAACCAACTCTGTTCCACACAGAAAAAAATAAATTGCTGGTATATATTCCCTATGCTGTGCCCTTTTTTCTGGGCATTTAAAAAAGTTTTGCATTTTTGGTATGAGAGAAAACCTATCTGGCTATCAGCACAGCATCATTCTGTGATGATAGTAGGACACCATTATTTTGCAGCTGAGCTCTTTTTCCAATAATTATATCTATAGTTATAGGCTGGGCATGTAGCTATTATAGGTAATCCTTGATTGATGACCACAAGAGGCGCTGAAAGTCTTGTTGCAGTGCAGGCAATGTGGTCATTGTGAGTTGCACCCAGTTTTATAACCGGTTTTTTTTTTGCCACATTTGTTAAGCAAATCTGACTTCTCTATAGTGTTCTCACAACTTGGGCACTTGGCAAGTATTCATAGGTGTTCTGTCGGGCTCTTTGGTAGACTTCTCCCAAAAATTCACAGGTACAAATTTCAGACACACACACATTTGAAAATTCAAAACAATGTTCTTTAGAATGAAAAGTCACTTAAACCAAGCCCTCTTTTGATACAGCAAAGAGCACTCGTCTCCAAACAAACTGGCAATTGGTACAAGTCCCTTATCAGTTCTGTGATACTTAGCTTGCAGCTGTGAGGCAATTCACAGTCCTTCTTCTTTCACAAAGTGAAACACACTTTGCTCTGGTTTTGTTTCAAAGCGGGGAAAAATCAGCACACAAAAGGTCAAACGCAGCAAAGCAGGCACGAAACACAACGATCAGATAATCCTCCACAATGGCCAAACCCACAGGCTGCTATTTATAGCAGCCTCACTAATTACCATAGCCCCACCTAACCACAGCTGGCCTAATTTTCTTTGATAATAATCTCTCAGTTGTTGTTGCCTATGCATCGCTCTCAGCATGCATGGCTGTATCATTAACTCTTGTTCTGAATCCAAGGAGGAGCTAGATAATTGATCTCCTTCTGAGCTGTCTGGCACACTCTCCTCCCTATCACTCATGTCTTCTTGGTCAGAGGAGCCTTCATCAGCAGATTCCACCGGGGGCAAAACAGGCCTACAGCATGTGGATGTCTCCCCCACATCCACAGTCCTTGGGGCAGGAGCTGGACCAGAGCTAACCACAACACATAGGTATTTATGAAAGTTGCTGCATTCCGGGGTTATGTGAACACCATTTGCAATTTTCCCAATGGAGTCCCAACAAGTGAAGTCAATAGAAGTCATTAAACAAATAGTTGTAAGTTGAAGACTTGTGTGTTTGGATTTTTTGTCACAATTCTGAGTACTATAGGGGTCAGAGAAGTTTGCATGGTGAGTAAACAGTTCCTGCAAAATCAGGAAGCTTTCACAGTGATTGAGAAACTGCTTATAAATTATCTAAAGGGATTAAGAGCTGCTTTGCTGCTAAGATTTCCATGAAATTTAATTAGAAAACTTTCAATTAAAGTAGAGGGGAGGTAAGATGGAGCAAAATTCCTGTGAGTAGGAAAACAGCCTGCTTTTAAGAGATCTCCAGGATTGTACATTTGGAAATTTTTATTATTTGAGCTGCTCTAGGAAGGAGGAGAAGATTAGGTTCCAATCTTCCCAAGAGAGACAAGAGTGTCCTTGGACCACAGCGTAGTGGTTGTCCCAATAAAATAGGATAGCAAAGCATATATTAAATATACTGGAACATCTGCAGAAATTGTGGTCGGAAGAACAAAAAGTTAAGTATTTCATGTCAAAATGGTTATTTCTTGGCATTTTTCTTCTTGTAGACATCTGTGTAACATAGCAACATGAATAATAAATAGTGCATTTCTTCTTTTTTAAAAAAGGTTGTATTTATTAGCTTTTCATTTTGTAGTTCCAAGAACAACATGTGGCTGTTGGACCACACAAGTTGCCAATGGAGTGACAAGCTATCAGCGGATGTCCGGTGCCAGTTTCTTTCAACCATCAGAGAAGAGAATGGAATTACAGGGATGACTGCAAAATCACCTGAGTTAAACAAGACGTTCTGCATAGATTCACATCACTTTTACTGTTGGATGTTGTATTCCCTAAAGCAATCTTCACCAACCTGACTCAATGGAGATGTGTTGAAGTTAAAATTCCCATTATTATTATTATTATTATTATTATTATTATTATTATTATTATTCAGTACAACACAGCAAATGAGATCACTATGCTGGATTTCGTATTTCATCACCAGTCGGGCGCTTCCCAAGTACCTAGGACTGCGTGATGTAGCGGCAAATTATGTTTGCCGATCCCAGTAAAGCTGCCTTTTGTAATTGACAGATGGAGATTTTGTCAATTCCAATGGTTTTCAAATGTCCGCTGAGATCCTTTGGCACTGCGCCCAGCGTGCCAAGTACCATTGGGACCACTTTCATGGGCTTATGCCAGAGTCATTGCAGCTCGATTTTTAGATCTTCGTATTTCACTAATTTCTCTAGCTGCTTCTCCTAAATTCTGCTGTCTCTTGGGATTGCGAAGTCGATGATCCATACTTTCTTTTTCTCCACGATCACAATGTCTGGTGTGTTATGCTTCAGAATTCGGTCAGTCTGAAGTTGGAAGTCCCACAATAGTTTTGCTTGCTCATTTTCGACCACTTTTTCGGGCTTATGATCCCACCAGTTCTTTGCCACTGGTAAATGGTAGTTCCAGCACAAGTTCCAGTGGATCATCTGTGCCACAGCTTCATGTCTATGCTTGTAGTCAGTCTGTGCAATCTTTTTGCAGTAGCTGAGTATGTGATCAATTGTTTCATCTGTTTCTTTACAGAGTCTGCACTTTGGATCGTCTGTTGATTTTTCAATTCTGGCTTTGACAGCATTATTATTATTATTATTATTATTATTATTATTATTATTATTATTTAGATTTGTATGCCGCCCCTCTCCGAAGACTCGAAGCGGCTCACAACAGCAAAGCACAATACAAATCCAATGATTAAAAAACAGTTAAAACCCTTAATATAAAAACATACACCCCAAACAAACCATACATAAAATGGAACGGCCAGGGGGAATCAATTTCCCCATGCCTGGCAGCAGAGGTGAGTTTTTAAGAATTTGTGAAAGGCAAGGAGGGTGGGGGCAGTCCTGGGGGAGTTGATTCCAGAGGGTCGGGGCCGCCACAGAGAAGGCTCTTCCCCTGGGTCCCGCCAGACGACATTGTTTCGTCAATGGGACCCGGAGAAGGCCAACTCTGTGGGACCTAATCGGTCACTTGGATTTGTGCGGCAGAAGGTGGTCCCGGAGATATTCTGGTCCGATGCCATAAAGGACTTTATAGGTCATAAACCAACACTTTGAATTGTGACCGGAAACTGATCAGCAACCAATGCAGACTGCGGAGTGTTGGTGTAACATGGGCATACCTGGGGAAGTCCATGATTGCTCTCGCAGCTGCATTCTGCATGATCAGAAGTTTCCGAACACTCTTCAAAGGTAGCCCCATGTAGAGAGCATTACAGTAGTCGAACCTCGAGGTGATGAGGGCATGAGTGACTGTGAGCAGAGCAGATAGGGCCACAACTGGTGCACCAGGCGAACCTGGGCAAATGCCCCCCTCGCCACAGCCGAAAGATAGTTCTCTAATGTTAGCTGTGGATCGAGGAGGACACCCAAGTTGCGGACCCTCTCTGAGGGGGGCAGTAATTCCCCTCCCCCCCCAGGGTAATGGATGGACAGATGGAATTGTCCTTGGGAGGCAAAACCCACAGCCACTCCATCTTGTCAGGGTTGAGTTTGAGTCTGTTGACACCCATCCAGACCCCAACAGCCTCCAGGCACCGACACATCACTTCCACTGCTTCGTTGACTGGACATGGGGTGGAGATGTACAGCTGGTGATACCTAACCCCATGCCCTTGGATAATCTCATCCAGCGGTTTCATGTAGATACAAAATACTAAATAAGGCATTCTAAGGCTGGTTTGGAATTGTGGGAGTTGGAGTCCCTACTGATTTTCAGGATGTCCTATTGGGGAAAGCCATAATGGTACAATATGAGTTTTACTGAGTATATTCTTAATAGTCTCTTGTTCCTCAGAATGACTTCACCATACCTCACTTGCAATTATTCTTGTAGCTTCAAAATACATTTATAAGTTATTTATTCCAATGTCCTTCAAATTACCTCTTTTTATGTAAGTTCTTCCTTCCTAAATTCCTATCACATCTTGTGCATCCCCAAAACAATTCTATGTTCCCTGTGTCCAACTGCTGTTGAAAGTTCCTTTGGAGGCAAGAGCTTATCCTCTTGCCCCAGACACAATGATGACATTGTTGATAAGCAAAATAAAATCATGCCTGAGTCAAGCTCAGCACCCGATGATTCAGTGAACACATATCTGTAGCATTGTTGACAACTGTGATGAAATGTGCAACCGCAGAAGCAATGGGAGAGACTTTTGGCAACAAAGAGCTTTCCCAGAAAGAGGTTAATGCATTAAGAGATTGTGCAGTCTTGAGAATCTCTCAGGATATATCTAGCAGTTTAGAAGATTATAACTTTAATTTGGCAAGATTATGTCGATTAGGTGTCAGCTAATAAAGGATTGAATTCAATTAGATCTTTTCTCATCTCTGGGTTTGAATGTAATTCATCTGTCTTCTTCCAGAAAGGATTTTTTTTTTTTGCTTTGAAATCTAATTTATAGTCATGGTATCCCCTTGGATATCATCTATGTAATAACCAGACATTTGTCAGTATTGGGTGGGTGCTGATCCTAACTCACCAATACATACATTTCCTTGGAAGTGGCTTGTGGAAAAGAAGAGAGAGGTTTAACACCAAGAGCTTTAACTAAGGAAGCCTAAGAAAATTGGGCAGGAACTTAGTTTTCAGTAACATAACTGAGTTTATCCTCTACTATTTTTGGTAGGATTCCATGGCTGTATAAAAAAAAGAAAGAATTATTCTGCATATAAGATAAAATATCAGAGAGATGAAATGTAATCTAGTTGTCTCTGCAAAGATGCATGATCCTTCTGTCTTTCTTTCTCTCCCCCTCCCCTCCCTTCTTCATTTTGGTGGTAGAGAGAGCATTCAACCTGGTAACTCCTGTAATCTAGACTGACTGAATTCTCTCTGTGATGGAATTGGAATAAAGATTGCCTAGTGTTATTCTATCGCCTCTGTTTAATGAATTGCACGGTTAGAATCCATATAGAAAAAGGATCAAATTTTGTAGCATTTGGAGGTACCAAGACAACTAGACACAATAATAGCTTTCCCCCAAACACCATAACTCTGCTAAACAAATAATTCCCTTGACACTGTCAAATTATTAAGTCTGCACTACTATTACTTCTAGTTTTTCTCATCATTCCTATCATCCATCTCCTTCCACCTATGACTGTATGACTGTAACTTGTTCCTCATATCCTTAAGATTTTTATCAATATTTTATTAATATTGATTGTTTCCTGATTGCTTATTTGCCTATGACAATCATTAAGTGTTGTACCTCATGATTCTTGGCAAATGTATATTTTCTTTTATGTACACTGAGAGCATATGCACCGAAGACAAATGCCTTGTGTGTCCAATCACATTTGGCCAATAAAGAATTGAATTCTATTCTATTCTATTCTATTTTTACAGTAAGGCTAGACAAGAAATGCTTTCCATTAATAGCAGTTCAATCAAAAACTTCCAAATTGGCCAGATGATATTTCAGGCCTCATCCACCCAAATCTAAAACCTGACAGACATACAGAATTTAGGCCACTTTCTATCACGAAGCTTTGCATTCTTGTCAAAATGTAAGTTATGGATGCACCATAACTTATAATTTATAAGTCATCCACAGCTTTGAACCAAGTTAGCTCAAGGAACCTCCTCTTTCTATATATATATATGATTCCCTGCCCTACTCATTCAGACCATCAGAGAATTGCAACTAGGTGCCCATTTCTGAGTGAGTAAGCATCAAGAATTCTTTAGAGCAGACTCAAATTTTTCTGGAACTGACTTTGAGTACATTTTAAAAAGGCCCTTAATACTCCTCCCATCAGGTAGGTTTTTAATTATTGCCTTCATGCATGTTAAATCTCATCAGGTAAGTTTTGAATTATTGCCTTAATGTGTGTTAAATATTCTTAGTTTCACTGTTTTATTGAGGAACATTTTCCTTAGCAACCTTTGGATTTTGGCAAGTTCCCCAAGGGCATCGCTTCTCACATCTGTAGACAATGCCTTGCAGTTAGAGGGGACCACACAGCACCGAAATGTGTTTAACCATGGTTGAATGAGCCCCAATTAGTTTGATTTGTCCCACACTCAGAAGCAAAGAGCCATAATTTCCACACACAAGAACTGGGTGCAGATAATATAAGCGGAGATTGAACAAATACATCATGCCTTGAACAGGCCCTGTGTTTCCAAAGCATTCAAGATGTAAGCCTAGAATGGACCTGATCATCTACTTTTCCTCAGAATGAATATACTGTACATCTGCTTGATTAAAGGGGGCTCTGAACCCCCTGAGTTTCCCTCCTCAGTTTTCTCATACCACACCCATTCCCCACTGTCTCCCCTCAGCCACAGCTGCTGTTTTTTTGGCTGGAGAAGACCGGATGGGCTGGGCCGAAGAGTTCTGCTAATGCCTGGGTGGACTAAATGGTTCATGGAACTTTTGGTTTAGGTGGAATGTACAGCTTGTCTAACAGGGAGCCTGGAATTCACTTACAGTGTTCAAAAGGCACCGACACAGGCCATTTGCAACTGAAATGTAATTCATGAAAGAGGGGAGAAGGGAAAGCTTTCTTTAGTTGCAAGGGAATACTGTTTTTAAAAAGGGAATTGGGGGATCTGCGGAAAACTCCCCCTACCTCTTCCCTCAAGAGCTTTCAGGAGGAATTGGCAGGTCCCTGGGAATATAAACACCTGGTAGACCTATCAGGCAGAAAAGTAAAATTCCCAGGTACAGTGTTCCCTCGATTTTCACAGGGGATGCGTTCCAAGACCGCCCGCGAAAGTCGAATTTCCGCTAAGTAGAGATGCGGAAGTAAATACACTATTTTTGGCTATGGACAGTATCACAAGCCTTCCCTTAACACTTTAAACCCCTAAATTACCATTTCCCATTCCTTTAACAACCATTTATTCACCATTATTACTGGTACTCACCATTGAATAAGACACTTAGTGAGCCTTATATTTATAAACATAATTATTTATTAACAATAATTTTTTTTGTTATTTATTTGCAAAAATTATTAGTTGGGTGATGACGTATGACGTCATCGGGCGGGAAAAAACGTGGTATAGAAAAAAAACCACGAAGTATTTTTTAATTAATATTTTTTGAAAAACCGTGGTATAAGCTATTCGCGAAGTTCGAACCTGCGAAAATCGAGGGAACACTGGATTCTCTTGGAGAGAACCAACGAGGGAAGAATGGAAATGATTATGCCACTTTCCAAATTTTCATCTGTGGGCTTTAGATGGAAAAATAGTCTTATGACATGCAAATAGTTTTTAACCACTTTATACACATTTTTTCCCCCAATGGCATCCAACATGTGGTTTATTCACATTTTTTGTACTGCTCATTATCAGTCTCTAAACAATGGATGATTTTAAAAAAAAATGCTATAAAATACTATAATGTCTACCTTTCCAATGCCCCAGAAATACCACCCCAATATAAAAATGTATAAAAGAAGAATACCAGGCCGGTGACTTATCCCCGGCCCGTTTTGCTGCAGGGCTAGGGAGACACTGACCTTTGGCACGGCCTCCATCTTGTTCCTACCTCCTGGGAAGGCTTTGGCCTTCCCAGTGATGTCATCCAGTGCGGAGCCTGCAGCCCTATAAAAGGGCTGTACAGGCTCCAGGGCCTCCTTTTCGCCCTGGATGACAAGAGGCGAACACCCACCCGCCTTCCCTATCTTTCAGTGTGCCAGTGGGGGTCGCCCCTCGGGGGGGGCCCGAATAGGAATTTTTGGCAGTCGCGGTATTTTCTGCGACCGTTTTTTTGCCTATTCCACACTGCGGTGATGGATACGCGGTTAGGGGGTGCTTTGCTCATGCTCATGCTAATTGGCATACCTTTGGTCATTTGGGTAGGCAGGTTAGGGGCGGAAAACTGGGTGGTGGGTTAGCAACTGCGTGTTCTCCGTTGGGCATCTTTGGGGATGATTGACAGGTTCTCTCCAAAGGCTTGTGGTGGAAGCGACCTGAGCAATTGGGGGGAACATGTCTTTGGGTCCCGCCCATTGCTTTCCCCTTGTATGGGATAGACGGCGGGACCTCCCACATGCAAGTGCATGGCAGTGAGTCAGGTGAGGGCGTGGCCCCTCACCTGGATCAGCATGGAGCTACGTCCATATGTTGCCCCGGAAGTTTTTATGACGTCATTTTCCGCCCCGGAAACAATTGTTTGACCCTGCGGGTCCTTGTTTAGGGTTATAGTTAATTTATGCAAATTTATTTAAATAAATTATGCAAATTTAATTAATAAAAATGACCCAGTTTAAATCCAGCTCTTGTGTCCGTGTCGTTACTCTGCCTCTGCTGCAAAATGTGGGTCCTGCTTATCAGTAGTCTTTGAAAGTCTACCTGAATGAGATTCTTTCCACAACTTTGTGAAATGGTAATAATGAGAGAGCCAGGCACACGTGTCAGCTTTTCATTTTTAAAACGTTAATTAACAGAACTGAAAAATAAAACATACACACATGTGTGCAGGCATGCACTCTCTCACACACAGATTGGGCCTTTAAGGGTGGCACTCCATCTTAAGATTGTTATCAAAGGCAAAGAACTGACGTGGTATGGGCAAAGGAGATATGGTCAGAGAATGCACACCAGACAATTTGAACAGAGGCATTTATGCAAGATGGAATGAACAGCAGAGGACAAACTAGTGTGGTCTGGTTGAACCAGTAGAGGTAGAAAACACTACTTTTGAGGAGGAGCCCCAAAACTAAGCTGGAAATGAAATTTCCACTGGGATAGGGAAATGTCATCATCCATGCCCTCATCACCTCGAGATTCGACTACTATAATGCTCTCTACATAGGGCTACCTTTGAAAACTTCAGATCATGCAAAATGCAGCTGCGAGAGCAATCATGGGCTTCCCAAGGTATGCCCATGTTACACCAACACTCCGCAGTCTGCATTGGTTGCCGATTAATTTCCGGTCACAATTCAAAGTGTTGGCTATGACCTATAAAGCCCTTCATGGCATCGGACCAGAATATCTCCGGAACCACCTTCTGCTGCACGAATCCCAGCGACCGATTAGGTCCCACAGAGTTGGCCTTCTCTGGGTCCCGTCGACTAAACAATGTTGTTTGGCGGGTCCCAGGGGAAGAGTCTTCTCTGTGGTGGCCCCGACTCTCTGGAATCAACTCCCCCCAGAGATTAGAACTGCCCCCACCCTCCTTGCCGTTCGTAAACCCCTTAAAACCCAACTCTGCCGTCAGGCATGGGGGAATTAAGACATCTCCCCCGGGCCTATACAATTTATGTATGGTATGTTTGTGTGTATGTCTTCTTTAATAATGGGGTTTTAATGTTTTTAAATTATTAGATTTGTTATGAATTGTTTTATTATTGTTGTGAGCCGCCCCAAGTCTACGGAGAGGGGCTGCATACAAATCTAATAAATAATAATAATAATAATTCTTCCCCTTCTAAACCTTTTATTTGCTAGGGCAGGGGTAGGCAAAGTTGGCTCTTCTCTGACTTGTAGACTTCAACTCCCAGAATTCCTGAGCTAGCATGATTGGCTCAGGAATTCTGGGAATTGAAGTCCACATGTTATAGAAGAGCCAACTTTATCTACCCCTGTGCTAGGGAAACCAGGAAGAACCAATCAGCCCCCTCATTTCAGGAAAGCCATTGACAGTTAAACCTGACACATTGGACCAATGGTCTTGCTCTAAGAATATGACAAGTTCATGTTAGAATCATTTATTTAATTTATTTAATTTATTTAATTTTTATTTAATTTCTATTTAATTATTCATTTATTTAATTTATTCGTTTGTTTGTTTGTTCGTTCGTTCATTTGTTCATTTGTTTGTTTGTTCGTTTATTTATTTATTTATTTATTTGTTTATTTGTTTATTTATTTATTTAATTGGACTTATATGCTGTCCCTCTCCGAGGACTCGGGACTCCTTAAGAATCATTTAGGTCCATAATTGGGACTGGCAACTTGGTCATTAATCAATGCAGTCACTAAGTGGGAAATTACCTGACCATGACTGTGTTTTCCTTTTTTCCATTTCCCCAGTCTTTGGAATGCTCACTCTGTGTTTGGGATAAGTAGAAGAAGGGAACATTTGTATTTGCATTTATTAGAGAGGAAAGGATTACAGCCCGGAAGGATTATGGTAAGCAAGAACACAATGGGGAATACACCGGCTGTTTGTGTGGCATCCTTGTCACTCTCCGTTCTCAGTGTGCTTGGGGCTGGTGGTGCCAGCACATTGCTTTCAACATGTGTTCCCCATTGTATGCCTGTTAAGGTGATTACAAACCTTTCATCTCTGATCTTTTTGCTGTATGAGGGGGAAACTGAAAGAAAATCAAGTCGAGCACAAGTCACTGCATGTTGACTATAATAACCACCATGTGACTGAGGGATGCTGCAAAAGCTATAAATGTGCATCTTGGTTGCAAAGTTATTTTTTTCAGAACTGTCATAATTTCATGCTGTGTGTGTCAGTCGGTAAGTGAGGTCTTGTCAGGCCCAGTCCAAGATTGACATGGAACAATATAGCCAAAATTCAGTTCTTTATTTGCTCACACCATAAACACAGAATCTTGCCAGACTAAACCTATAATACTCTAACCCTAATGGACATATCCACGAAGATTGTATGGAATGGGTATCCTAAATCTCTTCCTCTTTCTCCAATGTAGCTCAGGGCTATGTTGTGTCGCTCCCTCCTTGGAATGGGCTGCTTACTTATTTATTTACTTATTTACTTATTTACTTATTTACTTATTTACTTATTTACTTATTTACTTATTTACTTATTTACTTATTTACTTATTTACTTATTTACTTATTCAATTTTTATGCCGCCCTTCTCCTTAGACTCAGGGCAGCTCACAACATGTTAGCAATAGCACTTTTTAACAGAGCCAGCCTATTGCCCCCACAATCTGGGTCCTCATTTTACCCACCTCGGAAGGATGGAAGGCTGAGTCAACCTTGAGCCGGTGATGAGATTTGAACCGCTGACCTTTGGATCTACAGTCAGCTTCAGTGGCCTGCAGTACAGCACTCTACCTGCTGCGCCACCCCGGCTCTTTCCTGGGAAACTGCTACTTCACTATAATCTATTACAGTGATGGTGACGAGTGACGGCATGCGAGCCGTTATTCTTATTCTTATTTATTAGATTTGTATGCCGCCCTTCTCCGAAGACTCGTTGCCCTAGCTTAGCTCCAACTTGCATGTGCACCCCAGCTAGCTGATTTTTTGCTCACACGGAGGTTCTGGGAGAGTATGTTTGACTTCCAGAGGGCCTCTGGGAGTGGCGGGATGGGGAGTTTTTGCCCTCCCCAGACTTCAGAGAAGTTTACTGGGCCCACCAAAAGTTGGGAAATGGGCTATTTTTGGCCTCCAGGAGGTGTGGGGGGGGCCCTGGGAGGCCATTTTTGCCCTCCCCAGGCATTGAATTATGGGTGTGGCCACTCATTTGTGTGCAATAGCTCTCGCGCACATGCTTTCAGCACCCAAGGGAAAAATAGTTCGCCATCACTGATCTATTACATCACCTTTCCCTTCAAAGACACACTTTATCACAGTTCTAACTTCCTGAAACTTAACTGCATAAATACTTTTCAACTCTCTATTTGTGATTCTGCCATAACCATAGACAATGGTAGAATAGTCCATCTTGTCCATCAAAGGAGTCAATTTCTAAATTTCTTATTTAGTAAAGAAAGAAAGAAAGAAAGAAAGAAAGAAAGAAAGAAAGAAAGAAAGAAAGAAAGAAGGAAACATAGAAACATAGAAACATAGAAGTCTGACGGCAGAAAAAGACCCCATGGTCCATCTAGTCTGCCCTTATACTATTTTCTGTATTTTATCTTAGGATGGATATATGTTTATCCCAGGCATGTTTAAATTCAGTTACTGTGGATTTATCTACCACGTCTGCTGGAAGTTTGTTCCAAGGATCTACTACTCTTTCAGTAAAATAATATTTTCTCATGTTGCTTTTGATCTTTCCCCCAACTAACCTCAGATTGTGTCCCCTTGTTCTTGGGTTCACTTTCCTATTAAAAACACTTTCCTCCTGGACCTTATTTAACCCTTTAATATATTTAAATGTTTCGATCATGTCCCCCCTTTTCCTTCTGTCCTCCAGACTATACAGAGGACAGAAGGAAAAGGGGGGACATGAAGGAAGGAAGGAAGGAAGGAAGGAAGGAAGGAAGAAAAAAATGTAATATTAAAGTCTTAGGGAGGAGGGGTAAAATCAGCAAGGAATTCATTTTTCCCTGTTTCCTTTCCTGAGTTTGTTTGTTTTTCTTGCAGCTTTGTGACAGCATCACAATCATTGCTTTCAAGTCAGTTTCAGTGCCAGCAAACAAGCAAACATCCTGCCACAGTAGGGGCAATTTATCACCTCATAAGCTTAAGAATAATTGCAATATTTTAATCAACCTATAAATAAGACATTCTAACGCATAATCATTTCTGATTCATAGCCACAAGTGTAAGTTGCTCTGCACACAAATGCAATTTTTAATGAATCTCTGCTGGTGAAACAAAGGGATGAATATTTTAATGTTTTATGCAGTGGTGGAATCTAAACATTTTCCCTACCGGTTCTGTGGGTGTGGCTTGGTAGGTGTGGCTTGGTGGTCATGTGACCAGGTGGGCATGGCCAACTTGTAAAATGCGGTGAAACTCACTTAACAATGCTCTTGCTTAGCAAACAAAATTTTGGGTCTGAACCAGTAGTATTTCACGCCTGATTTTATGTTAAGCTAAGCTACCTTGTCTGTCTAATCTTTTCCAATAATCTACAAGTTCACAGTATCTATACAATTCAGTTCAAAATATATGAATCAACCCATACAAATAAACAACAAACACTAATAACAGTGGAAACCTCAACAAATATAAAAGGTCATTCATTCATTCATTCATTCACTAGAGTAGGAAGGGACTTTGTAGGTCATCTAGTTCAACCCCCTGCTCAAGCAGGAATCCTACACCACCTCAAATAAATGGCAATCCAACCTCTTCTTGAAAGTCTCAAGTGTTGGAGCATTCACAACCTCTGCAGGCAAGCCGTTCCACTGGTTGATCACTCTCACCATTGGAAAGTTTGTTTGTTGTTAATTAATATTAATTAATATTTATTAAATCCTCCTTGTTTCCAGGTTAAATCTCTCTTTCGTTCAATTAGGGCTGCATAAAGCAAATGTAAGCAATAATGGCAAAACAGAAGCGATGAAACATATAAAAATAGATTGTGGTAGAAAGCTTTGCATGAAGAAGGTTTCATCCAAGCTTCAATAGTTGGCATCTTTAGACGTAGCTGAAAAATAATTTCAAATTCTGGCAAAGATTTGTGACTGCAGTGCAAAGTAATGAGCTAGAGAGACTAATGATCTGATTCCACATAAGACAGGTTTTTAAAGCCTATTAAATTTAAGAATATTTCAGGCACCGTTGTCATAATTGGTCATATTTTGAGCACCCTCCAAAAATGACTGCAATGAAGAGTAAACCTATATAGAAACCTGGTATAGCTAATCACAAAATACCCATTCAATAGAAGGGGAATTGGTTGGATCGCCTCTTTCCCTCAATAGAATGAAAAATATAAAATATAAATTCATACAAAACTACAACTGGGATTAAAAAAAATCAGCTTTTTTCTCATATGTGAAAAAAGAGGGGGAAATGGGATAAGAATATCAATCTACAAAAAAATATAAACAAAATCATTCCCTAATACATAGGATAGAATAGAGTAGAGTAGAATAGAATAGAATAGAGAAGAATAGAATAGAATAGAATAGAACAGACATTTTGGACATAAATACATTAGAAAACATCCAGAGATACTTTACAAAAAGAGCCCTCCACTCCTCCACTTGCAACAGAATATCCAGAAAGCTTAGAACTACATCACCTTAAACATGATCTAAGCATAACCCATAAAATCATCTGCTACAATGTCCTTCCTGTCAACGACTACTTCAGCTTCAATCACAACAACACATGACCACACAACAGATACAAACTCAAAGTAAACCACTCCAAACTTGACTGTAGGAAATAAGACTTTAGCAACTGAGTAGTTGATGCATGGAACTTACTACCTGACTCTGTAGTATCATCACCAAACCCCCAAAACTTTACCCTTAGACTGTCCACTGTTGACCTCTCCCGATTCCTAAGAGGTCAGTAAGGGGCGTGCATAAGTGCACCAGCGTGCCTTCTGTTCCCTGTCCTAATGTTTCTCTATTATTAGTACCAATATCATATATATAAACATTGTTATATCTTTGTATACAACCAATACGTACTTGACAAAATAAATGAATAATAATAAATAATCATTTTGACAAAAGGAAAGCCACCTTATTTGGATTGGGAATGCTGAGCATGACTACAGTATCAGCTCCCTTCCACCAAATTATCTTCATTTTCTTTCCTTTTCTAAATTGATAAAGAAACATACACTCTAATGAAATTTGGTATTCTTGAAAATGCTACCAGATTCCATGTATGTTTTGTTGCTATAGATCAGAGGTGTCAAACTTAATTTCATTGAGGGCCACATCAGGGTTATGTTTGACCTTGGGGGATGGGGTAGGCGTGACCAGGGTGGGCATGGCTAGCTTGTGGTCTGAGCGCTCTGCCAATGAAAATGGGCTCCTGAGCTCCATTTTTGGCTACAATAGCTTCCAGAGCAGGCCCGGAGATCTAAGCACCCCATGGACCAGATTGAGTTTGACCCATGCTATAGACTTACATGACTTCCCTCCCTCCCTCCCTCCCTCTTTCTTTCTTTCTTTCTTTCTTTCTTTCTCCTTAGTTCTTCCTAAATCTTTTTCAGTTTTAGAAATCTTTCTTTCTTTCTTCTTTCTTGCTTTCTTGCTTTCTTTCTTTCTTTCTTTCTCCTTAGTTCTTCCTAAATCTTTTTTCAGTTTTAGAAGTCTTTCTTTCTTTCTTTCTTTCTTTCTCTATCTATCTATCTCTATCTATCTATCTATCTATCTATCTATCTATCTATCTATCTATCTATCTATCTATCTATCTATCTATTAGATTTGTATGCCGCCCCCTCTCCGCAGACTCTTCTCTCCCTTTCATCATGTGAGATCAAAATCAGAATTAATTATCATACATACCATGGCAGCATTTTGTGTAAGTGATAGAAATCGCCTGGATGGCTGTGAAAGATATGATTTGTTCAAATTGGGAATTACTGATGAAGAAAAGATGAGTAGTAGTAGAAATAATGATAATAATGATAATACCACCTCCCACAATTTCCAGCATTAAAATAAAATAAATTCAAGGATACTAAGAGAAATTCTGAAGATAACTGAAGTGTCCTGAAAGCACAGGACGGGTATAAATAAAAGCTCTTGTATAAAAAGAGCAACATTTTTGAGAAATTGCAAACCAGACGTCGACTCAGTGTTAGAGTTAATACATGCTAATATATTCTCTGTATACTTCCAGTTTAACAACCACACCTTCTTTTTCCTTTCACATATCCCACATTCTTGGATGCAAAATCCAGGATTTCTGTCCTTTAAATTGTGGAGTAGCTTTTAGAGTTGTCAGAAATCTGAAGGCTTAAGGACATATTTCCTGTATAAGAAGTTATCTTGGTCCATTTTATCACTGTTTACAGAAGTGGGGGCAGAAATCTATTTTAAACTTGCCCTAAAGATCATAGTCATAATCCTTTGTATGTTTTGATGGATTTTGATGTAGGCCTTCTTGAAAATGGATTTGAAGATATACATTACAAAGAAAATATTTTATGCTATAAGATTTTTTTAAAAAAAAAAATGAAACAGTCACTGGAGTCCTTGAAAGAGAAAAATCTCTGCTTCCTTATGTAGTTATCAGAAAACTATTCCAGGCAGTCTCGTAATGATTTCTGAAACCTCTTTGCTATTTCCTTGCCATTATCACCCCCAAAATAAAAAAGCTACTAAAAGAGAGCGCCTTTTGCTCTGGAATAGACAATATAAGCCTTCACCAACAGACAATCAGTTGATGTTTAAAAACAACCACAGTTACCACACGCCTCCTTATGTTAGTGTTATGCACGGAGTTGATTTTCATTGTAATCCTAGTGTAGCAGAGTTAAATTGCCAGCACGCACAGTGTAGGCAAGGGCTGAAGTACTTTGTTTTTTGTTTAAAAGTGAATGCACAAAATCTACAGCACCGAAAGCAACTAAAAAGATAATTATTATCTAGGGAAGGCAGAACACATAAATAAATTACAGTGATAAAAATAAACCGTGACCAAAAAAATAAGCCCTAATTAACAGAAAAACAGTTGCATATAATAGCTTAGGTAATGACATAAAATTTATTCAGTCTTTAATCTTTCCATTAAACCTAAACCAGTCAGAGACATATTACATTAACTTCTCATTTTTAGAACCCAGAAACTTTCCAAAAATAGATCACAAACTCATCCTACACTTAAAATCAGGAGAGTAACCATCTTTCCAATTAGGTAAAATTATTCTTTTTGCCATACCTTAGGTTTTATAAAATCAAGGCTCTTTATAAAGTAAAAAAAATCCAAGGCTAAAACGGGTAAGATTAGATTATGAGTTAAAGAATTTTCACATGTTTTATAACATCAACGTGAAAAAAAAATCAAATGTGTATCCCTCTTTAAGCAATCTTTAAGGATACCAAGAGATGATATTGGCTGGTAGTTTATTTTTTAAATCAAAAGAATTATATTTTATATTTATTTAATGCCCTAATGATATTGTTTCATTAATAAATGATCTAGTTGTTCATACCGCCAAATAAACTTTATAGGTATATGTAAAACGTAAGCAGGCAGGTAAGTCCTATTTGACACACAATCTCTCAAAGTTTTTAAAATTATTATTAGAAATCAGGCTGATTTAAAGTGTTGATTCCTTGTTTTATCAGGAGCATTTTATTGAAATATCTTCCCTAAAATTTTCAAAATTGGTTATTCCATAGTTTCCATTTTCCATCTGATTCTGGATTAGAACATAATATTTACCGTACTTTTCATGATTGAGCTGGGGTGGCACAGCAGGTAGAGTGCTGTACTGCAGGCCACTGAAGCTGACTGTAGATCTGCAAGTCAGCGGTTCAAATCTCATCACTGGCTCAAGACTGACTCAGCCTTCCATCCTTCCAAGGTGGGTAAAATGAGGACCTGGATTGTGGGTGCAATATGCTGGCTCTGTTAAAAGGTGCTATTGCTAACATGTTTTAAGCCACCCTGAGTCTAAGGAGAAGGGTGGCATTAAATAACCGAATGAATGAATGAGCGAGCGAGCGAGCGAGCGAGCAAGCAAGCAAGCAAGCAAGCAAGCAAGCAAGCAAGCAAGCAAGCAAGCAAGCAAGCAAGCAAGCAAGCAAGCAAGCAAGCAAGTAAATAAATTAGTTAGTTAGTCAGCTAGTTAGAGGAGGAATCTTTTGAATGAAGTAAATGGAGTTGAAAACTTGCCTCTGTGTGTCTTATTGTCAAGGTTCCAGGTAACATCCAAATTTAAATCAGAGCCCAAGTCAAGGCATTCCTCAAAGTTCCAATTTATTTTCGGAGCCATCCTGGGACTCACACCGGGAAACCCAAATCTGAACTTCCCACCCATTTGAAAGTTCACATGCTTTGACCCCTACCCACAAACGTGTTACGTTGCCCACTCAGGTTGTGCCAGCGTGGCAACTCCTTCTTCCGCTTCCGCCCAGGTGGTGGACATATGATGGCCTTGAACTTTTCAAAAGAATGCTTTGCTCTGCTCCCTCACGAAATCACCCCTCCCAAATTCCCATAAACATCAGACCTTCTACAGTGTGGCAAGCTGTTGATTTATCACCAACTTCTCCACCGGCTTGACACTTATTTTCCCACAGCTTCTCTCCTGGGGCATTTTCCCTTCAAATGTGAAAGGTTTCAGAAGAATTAAGGCCGATAGAGAAATAGGGGGTGGAAAAAAGGAACAGGAAACTAATCTATGGGGAAAGGATGAGCGTTCAGCAAACTCATTATTCACATCACTGTGGGGTACACCAGAGCAGCCGAAGGCGTGTGAATAAAGTTAGCGGAAATACACTCTGTTCCGGGCAGAAGGAAATTCTGTCTGTAGGACTATAATACAGCTGGGGTGGATGCCTGCACCTGTAAATTGTGTCACAGTCAGTAATCATTGGATATGCTTGCTGAAACATGACTTTTTCTAAGCTTGTATTTCTGACGGTGCAATCGCAGATCCGTTTGCAATTAGCTCTGTAGCATTTCGCTCCTAGTGGGAACTTGGCTTCTTTGCGTTGCTTGGGGAGAAAACCTTCCTGTTTGTCTGATTTCTTGTTTAATTCCCGGGCTCCTCCCTGACAAGTTGTTTACTCATGAGAAACCCTTTGATCTCCCCCTAGAACAAACATGATTTTATTTAAATTTCTGCTTGCTTCCTGCGCGGCGTCCTCCTTCCGCGATCAGATTCCTGTTATCAAAACAAAACTCCCTTTGAACTGTTCAGCCATGGGAAATAACAGCCCAGAGTTTGCTCTATGTAAATTATGCTCTCCCCCTGCAGTTTCTTTCGGAAAATAGTTTGATTCTCAAGTTCAGCTGTTTTAGTTATTAGAAATATCTGGATATACTAGGACTCCATGCGATGCAATGATTGGTACACTGGACTTAAGCAGAGAGAGGAATCCCTAACTTAAGTACTTGGGAGTAAGAGAGAGGGAAAATATATTCTCCTGAAATTGGTGAATTCATTTATGTATCACACTACTGGGAAGTGTCTTTGGAAAGCTTGCTGTTTTGTACAAGTGTTGGTTATGACCTATAAAGCCCTTCATGGCACCGGACCAGATTATCTCAGGGACGGCCTTCTGCTGCACGAATCCCAGCGACCAGTTAGGTCCCACAGAGTGGGTCTTCTTCGGGTCCCGTCAACTAAACAATGCCACTTGGCGGGACCCAGGGGAAGAGCCTTCTCTGTGGCAGCCCCGGCCCTCTGGAACCAACTCCCCCCAGAGATTAGAATTGTCCCCACCCTCCTTGCCTTTCGTAAGCTACTTAAAACCCACCTCTGCCGCCAGGCATGGGGGAATTGAGATACCCTTTCCCCCTAGGCCTTTACAATTTTATGCATGGTATGTCTGTATGTATGTTTGGTTTTTTTATTATAATGGGTTTTAATTGTTTTTAGTATTGGATTATTGTTATACGCTGTCTTATTATTGCTGTTAACCGCCCCGATTCTCCGGAGAGGGGTGGCATACAAATCCAATAAATAAATAAATAAATGAATGAATGAATGAATGAATGAATGAATGAATGAATAAATAAATAAATAAATAAATAAATAAATAAATAATGGGAAGCCAATCATTGTCTTAGCATATTGTGGGAATTGTGTTAAATCAGAATTGTTAGATTTGCACGCAAATGAAGAGGCACAGGAATAGTTCAGCATCTTTATTTATTATTAATTTAGTTATTATTAATTTAATTTATATGCTGCCCAATTCGCTAGGGACTCTGGACGGCTTACAGCAAAAATCAGCATCTCAAAAAGACAGTTTAAAAGACAATTTAAAATGCTTTAATAAAACCATACATATCTTTTGTGGCCAGCTCTAGAAGATGAATCATTTGGTCAACGGCCCCAGGTATGTTGGCAAAGCCAGGTCTTTAAGGCTTTCAGGAAGGCCAATAGGGTGGGAACAGTATGGATCTCAATAGGTAGCTGGTTCCAGAAAGCTGGTGCCACCATAGAGAAGCCCCCCCCCCGGCCCTGACAACCGACATTGCTTAGCTGATGGGACCTGGAAAAGGCCAAGCCTGTGGGCCCTTATCTTTCACTGGGAGCTGTGCGGTAAAAGGAGGTCCCAAAGATAGTCTGGCCCTAAGCCATGTAGGGCTTTAAAGGTGATAACTCCTTGAATTGAGCCCAGAGACTGGGAACTAGTGCAGCTTCTGGAGGGTTGGTGTGATGTGGTTATACCTAGATGCACCCACAACACCTCGCATGGCTGCGTTCTGGACCAGTTGTAGTCTCTGAATGCTTTTTAAGGGTAGCCCCATGTAAAGTATGTTGCAGTAGTCTAACCATAAGGTGATAAGGGCACGAGCAGTAAAGGGCTACCAAAAATTTTACTACCACATTGTGGGCGTGGCTTATCCAGGGCGCCCTGCATTTTCTTTCAACATATTTCTATGCAAATTGGGTGCTCTGGGGTGGAGCTCCATTTTTCCTACTCCACTGCCACCCACACACCCCGGGTCTGGGCAATAGCCCACCCCTGGGCATGAGTGATCATGAGAAGAACCTCCTGATCCAGAAAGGGTCGCAATTGGTGCACCAGGCGAACCTGTGCAAAGGTCCCCTTGGCTACAGCTGAAAGATGTTGTTCTAGTCTGAGAATGCAGGAGGACACCCAAATTGCAAAGCCATTCTTTACTCCTAGCTGAAGGAAATACAGAATGCCAGCAAGCAGCAGGGTAACAGCTTTTAGGGGTTTCCATGCAGTTCATCAGTCACTGACAGGGGTTTAAATCTCCCACCGCTAGAATAGCCAATCAGCAGTGGTTATGCAAATATTATCTCCGTAGGTCCATATGTAACAATAATATCATTTACTTGCTTAAGTAGACCATGTTTTGTGGACAAAGCAATTGTGCTTTGTTTAAGTTTAGGGCAGTTTTTCTCAAGCTTAGCAACTTTAAGATGTGCAGACTTCAACTCACAGAATTCCCTAGCCCTTCCTCATGATGTTCACATGCCAAGTTGAGAAACACTGCTTTAGGGTATAGCATCCTGTGTGAATCCAGCCAAGGATTAATGAACTTCTAAAAGTAAATGGATCAATTTAATCCATGAGTTGGCAACCTTTTTGAAGTTGAGGAACAGTCTACATTCTGCAACAATACCTCTAACAACCTTTACTCCCCCCCTTTAAACACCCCCACCTTTTAAATTTCTTATGGTGGTAAGAGCTGATGATGAGTTGCCATTATTGCTTAATAATCCAGTGATGGCAAAACTATGCCACATGTGACACAGCTGGCAGGCAATATCATTTTTTTGGTGAAATAACAGATCTCAATACTCTCTGGAAGTCAGCTGAGAGGGCCTCGCTCTTGTGTAGTCTCTGGAACCTACAAAAAGCAGATGAAAACAGGGCATGCTTTCTGGTTCTTTTGGGAAATTGCAAGGCCACACAAAAAGATTCTTCAAAGTTTCCAGGCCTTGTACAACCGGAAGCTGTTGGGTTAGGCATTCTAAAAATATTTATAATTATGAATTTATTTATTTAAAATAAGTTTGCTTAACTTATTCTTTACCATGAATTCTTTCTCTTTCTTTTTTATTGGAGACTCTCTCTCTCTCTCTGTATAGGCATTTTATGACTTTTTGACACATGCAGCTCCAAAAGTTCACCATCACTGACTTAGTCTAATGTAGCTGATTATCTTTCACTGAATATCATTTATTGGAACTTGCTATTTTACCACGAAATGTATATGACATATAAATATATTATAGGAGATCAGCAGAATACAAACAAGCATGCATACCCTCTCTCTCTCACACACACACACAACACTCACACATGTCTCCACCTAGCAGTAAAAACAGCATACAACAATAGCACAAATGATGTCAAGTAAATTATGTGTCAGTCGGTTTCTTTGAAATGAATTCCTGGCATAGCTTTCAGATAAGATCATAACATATGTTTGAAGTCATTCTGTGTTTATTTATCTTTCTTTAGATGTTCCTTACATTTGTACTTTGTTTAAGGATATGAACTATGGTTTGCTTGTTTTAAAAATTACTTGTTTTTTAAACCAGTCAAGGGGGTGAATGAGTTACCTGGACATAAATATACCATAAATTGTCAACCAAAATATATGTATCTTTCCCGATGTTTTAACTCATTTATTTGCTTCAAGCAATTCTGTGCAAATTAAAATTAAAAATGGATAAAGTGGGGACATATAAGGCTTCACTATGGAACCAATGACTTCCTGTTTTGACTTCTTAAGCCTTTGAGCAGGTACATATTTCTGATTGAAAGTAATCTAATGTCTGCTCAAATATTTCTAGAAAAGGAAAGCTCACCATCTTCCACGCACTCTTCTGTGAATCTGAAAATAAACCATAAAATATTTTTAAGAGTAAACATCAGCTGTTTGATTTATGTCTGGAAACAATCCAGGAGCAAGTATAATTGCTGGCAGGGAAAGATTGTGGTCAACCTCCAACTCAGTTAGCAATCTAGCTATTGTAGTTGTAGATAGATAAAATATCCAACATGCAGTGGAAATGTTTGCAAGGAAAAGTTGGAAAAGAAGCTGATGTATTTAGTTTAGTTGTGTATGATGAAGAAAGCCAAATTGGCTATCTAATCTCTCCTTGGGGAGGAAGAGATTCTAAGAATAGAAAAGAAAAGATATTTTGTTTGCATCCTAAATGCCAATGATGTGACTGTTGTATGTGTAGTTGCACAGTCAGCCAGATGTTGAGCCCAGATTTGGCACTTTTATCCACCTATCAAATTCTTCTTAAGGACAGAGGATAGGCAGATATTGTTTGACAATGTTAGAGGTATTGTTGCAGAATGTAGACTGTTCTAATTAAAGCTGCTGTATGCAATTGACTTATGGTGATTTTGTCAATGCCGGTGGTATTCAAGTGGTGCCCCAACTGTTTCAGACTGCACCCCACGATGCCTATTATTATTGGTCCTGGCTTTGCTTTCTTTTATCACAGTTGTTCTACTTCTTTTTGCAGGCCTTTGTAGTTTGTGACTTTCTCCAGTTCTTCTTTTCTGTTCTGCTGTCTCCAGATACTATTTTATTTATTTTATTTTATTTTATTTTATTTTATTTTATTTTATTTTATTTTATTTTATTTTATTTTATTTTATTTTATTTTATTTTATTTTATTTTATTTTATTTTATTTTATTTTATTTTATTTTATTTTATTTTATTTTATTTTATTTTATTTTATTTTATTTTATTTTATTTTATTTTATTTATTTTATTTTATTTTACTTTATTTTATTTTGTCAAACAATTATATGGTGGTAATTTGTACAAATAAAACATTAGATAAGTAATGATAAAAAGTAACAAAAGAAGACAATAGGACAGGGACGGTAGGCACAGTGGTGCGCTTATGCACGCCCCTTACAGACCTCTTAGAAAGGGGGAGAGGTCAAGTGTAGATAGTCTAAAGCTAAAGGTTTTGGGATTAGGAGTAGAAACCACAGAATCAGGTTGTGCATTCCAGGCGTTGATTACTCTGTTGCTGAAGTCGTATTTTTTGCAGTCAAGTTTGGAGCGGTTGACATTTAGTTTAAATCGATTTCGTGCTCATGTGTTGTTGCAGTTGAAGGTGAAGTAGTCGTTAACAGATAGGACATTTTGGTATATGATTTTATGAAATATAATTAAGTCAGAACGGAGATGCCAAAGTTGTAACTTGTCTAAATCAAAAATTTCAAGTCTGGCGGAGTAAGGTATTTTGTTGTGAGAAGAGGAGTGAAGGATTCTTCCTGTGAAATATTTCTGGACTCTCTCAATTGTGTTGATGTCAGATATGCAATGTGGGTTCCATACAGGTGAGCTGTATTCTAGGATTGGTCTGACAAATGTTTTGTAAGCTGTTGTTAGCAGTTCAAAATTACCAGAGAAAAAGCTGTAAAGGATTAGGTTAACAACTCTTAAAGCCTTTTTGGCAATGTTGTTGCAGTGGGCTCTAGGACTTAGGTCATTGGATATGATTACTCCAAGGTCTTTGACAGATTGAGGGTTATCAATAAGTTCAATTCCTCCAAGTTTATATTTAGTATTCTGATTCTTTTTACCAATGTGTAAGACAGAGCATTTAGTGGTGGAGATTTGAAGTTGCCAGGTTTTAGACCATTCTGCTACGTGGTCAAGGTCTTTTTGAAGGGTAGCAGTATTGTCGGTGGTATTAAATAGTTTGACATCATCTGCAAAGAGAACACAATTGCAAAGATTGTTTATGTATAGTATGAATAGTATTGGTCCTAAAACACTACCTTGAGGGACACCACTGTTAACAGGAGCAGGAAGAGAAGTGGCACTTCCTATTTTGACCACTGCGCCCAGCATGCCAAGTACCACTGGGACCACTTTCACTGGCTTATGTCAGAGTCGTTGCAGCTCGATTTTTAGATCTTCGTATTTCACTAATTTCTCTAGCTGCGTCCTCAATTCTGCTGTCTCTTGGGATTGCGATGTCGATGATCCATACTTTCTTTTTCTCCACAATCAGGATGTCTGGTGTGTTATGCTTCAGAATTCGGTCAGTCTGAAGTCGGAAGTCCCACAGTAGTTTTGCTTGCTCATTTTTGAGCCCTTTTTCGGGCTTATGATCCCACCAGTTCTTTGCCACTGGTAAATGGCAGTTCCGGCACAAATGGATCATATGTGCCACAGCATCGTGTCTATGCTTGTAGTCAGTCTGTGCGATCTTTTTGCAACAGCTGAGTATGTGATCGATTGTTTCATCTGTTTCTTTACAGAGTCTGCATTTTGGATCGTCTGTTGATTTTTCAATTCTGGCTTTGACAGCATTTGTTCTAATGGCCTGTTCTTGTGCCGCCAGTATTAGTCCTTCTGTCTCCTTTTTGAGTGTTCCACTTGTAAGCCATGACCAGGTCTTTTCATTGTCCACTTTGCCTTCAATCTTCTCCAAGAACTGGCCACGTAATGCTTTGTTCTGCCAACTGTCCATACGACATTGAGTTACAGTTTTTCTGTATTATTATTATTATTATTATTATTATTATTATTATTATTATTATTATTATTATTATTTTGCAGAGACAGCATCCTCTATTTCTTTTCACAGCTTTCCTGCTCCTAGCCATAAACTTCTTAATGTGGATAAAAAGCAGCCTCCTTTAAAAAATACGATGTTTGATTTATATAGTCACACATCTCCCGATAGCAACTCTGAGCAGTTTACAGCACTTAAAAACAATTCAACAACTTTGTATTTAAAAAATGTAAACAATAGGCAAGAAGCTAAAGCAATTTAAACAAATAACCACCACATTGCGGGCTCTAACTGATCCTTCACCCTCCAGCAAACATTGATGGTTTACTAAATGGAGGGAAAAAAACTAAAGAGAATGGGAAAAGAGAAAGGAAGTGTTTATGTTTCTATTTCTACATAGTCAGACTAATAATTTACTGCAAAGGCATCAGCTAGTTGCTTGAATCTTGTGTTTCTCAACCTTGGCAATTTTAAGAAGTGTGGACATATGTGGCATGCTGGCTGAGGAATTCTGGGAGTTGAAGTTTACATACTGTATGTTAAAGTTCTGAAGGTTGAGAAAAACCGCTATAATCAATATGTAAAATTATTATTATTATTATTATTATTATTATTATTATTATTATTATTATTATTATTAATTGGATTTCTATGTCGCTTCTCTCCGAGGACTCGGGGCGGCTCACAATATATAATAAACAATATACACTATCTTGTATCCAATTAATTAATTAAAAATCTAAAACCCCCCAAACCATAAAAAACAATCGTTCCATTCGTTCAGCATTCTTTCAACACATTCATTGGCCAGGGGCAAGAATCTAATGGTCCCAAGCCTGGTGGCATAAATGAGTCTTAAGACTCTTATGGAAGGCGAGGAGGGTGGGGGCAGTACGAATCTCTAGGGGGAGCTTATTCCAGAGGACCGGGGCCACCACAGAGAAGGGTCTCCACCTAGTTCCCACCAAACAACATTGTCTAGTTGACGGAAGTTGGAGAAGGCCAATCTCTGGGATTCATACAGCAGAAGGCGGTCTTGCAAGTATTCTGCATTCACTATCCCTCTCAACTTTCTTGGATGCTTGGATTGCTAAGAAATGCTCAGTTCAGCTCAGCTCTGTACAGTAATGGGCAGCCAAAATTTTTACTGCCACACTGTGTGTGTGGTTTATTTTGTGGGTGTGGCTTAATGGTCATGTGACTGGGTAGGAGTGGCTTGCCAGCCATGTGATCCGGTGGGAATGGCTTGAATGATCATCAAGTGAACTGTTAAGTCCTCAACTTACAGCCTTACCAGTGTCGCTCACTGGGGTGATAATTTGCTTCGCGCTTCCTGTGCTCTCCTTCCTGGGTCGCCCCCTGCCTCAGGCTGGGTAGCTAGGCGAACGGTTGTTGCCAGAAGCATAAATGCTGCCAGTGACGCTTCCACCCACGCCTTCTGCTTGCACCTCAGGCAGGAGGTGGCCACGTGAGGCTGGAGGGGAGCCGGGCAGGAGAGAGGGAAGCTCATCTGAGTCCAGGAAGAAGGAAAGAGGAAAAAAGCAAGGAGCGCAGACATAGCAGCAGTAGGGGAAAAAAGGAGAGCTGAACTGAGACCAGTAATCCAGGAAGTGAAAGCCACCGATCAGTTGGAGCTGCGCACACATCTTCATTTCCACCGGTCGAAATGCATTCCGACCTGTCCTGCCTGCTGCCCACTCCTGGCTCTATATATTGTAGCCTATTTTACTTCCCTTTAAGCAGTCAACCTGGCTCTACCTTGGGTTGCCTAGCTCCAGGGAAGCCTTACTGGTTACTTGATCTCATAAAGCTATTTTTATATAAAGTCTAAGAGTTTTTCCTCCCTTCCCAGATGATGGATTGAAGAGTCACTCAGTTGAGATGACTGACAATAGAAATCTAATAAATAAATTGGCGATTATTCTCACCTTGACCCAATTTGTTTGACAATTGCATTGTGATCTCTGATGGTTCTATCAGAGGTTCAAGCATGAAGCAAAGAGGACTTCTGCTAAATAGGGACAGTGCATATTAATAAATGTCTTTTAATTAAACTGTGCAGGTGTTAGAATGAGATTTTTTTCCCCCACACCTTCCCTACAGTGACTTTTATCATATCAAGACTGCCAGGCCATTAATCAAGAGATGACAGGTGTTTATTACCTGCATGCGATGGCCCTGCCTCCTCCCCGTGTTTCTGATGCATCCGTGACAAGTGTAAAATGGAGTGAAATCAAATGGAACGGGAACCAAAGCGTCTGCTAATATAAAATTAGTGTGAAGTTAATTTGTCAGCAGGAGAGGACAACGAGGAACATAATGTCAACGCAATAAATGGTCTCAGAGGCACTTAAGTGGGCATCCAGGACTTGATCCCATGCTCTGCGTGAACTCCAGTGCGCACATGGACGTCCCATGGAACCGAGAAGCAAAATACATATGCAAAGTATTTTGTTCGATGGTCTGCATTGAAGGTTTACCCACTTAAAACACATGCATAGTGTTCCTTTGTACAGTGGTACCTCTACCTAAGAATGCTTCTACTTAAGAACCTTTCTAGATAAGAACCGGGTGTTCAAGATTTTTTTGCCTCTACTTAAGAACTATTTTCTACTTAAGAATCCGAGCCCGGAAAAATTTCCCAGGAAATTTGAGAGTGGCACAAAGGCCCGGCCAGTTTCCTGCCATTTCCCCTTTAATCCCGGCCATATCGGGCTTTTCTGGGCTGCCAAAGGAACCTTTTGGTGGTGTTTAAGGAGGCTTTGGCAGCCCAGAGTGAATGAAGAATTTTCCTTTCTCTGGGCGCTTGGAGAGGGAATTTTCCTTTCTCTGGGCGCTTGGAGTGGGAATTTTCCTTTCTCTGGGCGTTTGGAGAGGGAATAAAACACTGCTGTGGTGACTCCCTCGCACTGCCTCCCATACACCTGCCACAAGGTTGCCTGCCGGAGCGTCTGGATGCAGAAAGGCAAAAGGGGGTGCTCACCTCACCTTCTTCCTTCGGCAGCGACTATCCTCCTCCTCCTCTTTTTCCTCCTCTTCCTCCCACCCAAATTCCGAGCTTTTATTTCTTTCCTAATGGGTTTGCACGCATTATATGCTTTTACATTGATTCCTATGGGAAAAATTGTTTCTACTTAAGAACGTTTCTACTTAAGAACCTGGTCACTGAATGAATTAAGTTCTTAAGTAGAGGTACATTTTTTTAAAAAATGTATGTCTTTCCTAGTCAGATCCCGATGGCACTGCCATTTGGTCAACGACCCCATGCTTGCCAGAAAAGCCAGATCTTTACAGCTTTTCAGAAGGCCAATAAGGTGGAGGCAGCCCGGATCCCAGGAGGCAGCTGGTTCCAAAGAGATGGGGCAGCCACAGAGAAGGCCCTCCCCCGCGGGCCCGCCAGCCAACACTGTTTAGCTGACAGGATCCAGAGAAGACCAACCCTGTGGGACCTTATTGGTCGCTGGGAGCTATGCGGTAGGAGGAGGTCTCGAAGTGGAAGGTGTTCACTTTTTTTAGGACAAACTACTCCTAAAACTCAAATCCTATGTCATCTCAGGACTCCTCCACAACTGGATTACTGCATTCCTATCAAACAGGCAACAAATTGTCAAAATTGGAAGCGCCATTTCCACCCCGTCCCTGTCATAAGCGGTGTTCCCCAGGGAAGTGTACTAGGTCCTACTCTCTTCATTCTCTACATCAACGACCCCTGTGACCATATCGAAAGCAACTGTGTTCTTTTTGCCGATGATGTGAAACTTTTCAACACCACTGACAACTCACTCACTCTCCCAAAAGACCTGGACTTTGTCTCAGACTGGTCTAACACCTGGCAACTTCAAATATCAACCAACAAATGCTCTACCCTCTACATTGGCAAAAAGAATCCAAACCGCATATACAAACTGAATAAACAATCTCTCACGGCCAACCCACACTCAGTAAAAGACCTTGGAATACTAATATCGAATGACCTAAGTGCTAAAGCCCACTGCAACAATATCGCCAAAAAAGCTTCTAGAGTTGTTAACGTGATCCTACGCAGCTTCTGCTCAGGCAATCTCACACTACTCACAAGAGCCTACAAAACTTTTGCCAGATCCATCCTGGACTACTGCTCATCTGTCTGGAACCCATACCACATCTCAGACATCAACCACTGTACAAAGGAATGCTATGCATAAGTTCACTTTTACCCTTATATATATTACTACATGTCTATTTTTCTTCCTATGTAGTTATGTATTGGACAAATGAATGAATAAATAAAATAAATAAACATTGTGTATGCCTAGTTTTTATAGCACATCTTAGGTATGCGTTGTGATGCCCCAATAAGTTTTGTTTCTCATTTGGCTTGTCAGAGGGCCTGATGTGGATCACCCAGCTGGATTCTATACCTAAGAGAGGACTAGAATATAAACTTCCTTGCTTCAAGGCCAGTTTCTATACCAATACAATATGTTAATTAACTTTTTAAAATTAAAAATGCATACACATGCATATTCACACACACTCTTCCCTGTAAATGAGATCCATCTCACTCTGGGCACCCATTTTTTGAACTACAGTGGTACTTTTACCTAAGAACGCCTCTACTTACAAACTTTTGTAGATAAGAACTGGGTGTTCAAGATTTTTTTGCCTCTTCTCAAGAACCATTTTCCACTTACAAACTCCAGCCTCCGAAACTGTAACTGGGAAAGGCAGGGAGAAGCCTCCATGGGGCCTCTCTAGGAATCTCCTGGGAGGAAATGGGACCAGAAAAGGTGGGGAGAAGCCTCTGTGGGGCCTCTCTAGGAATCTCCTGGGAGGAAACAGGGTCGGAAAAGGCAGAGAGAAGCTTCCATAGGGCCTCTCTAGGAATCTCCTGGGAGGAAACAGGGCCTCCACCCACCCATTTGCTTTTACATTGATTCCTATGGAAAAAAATGCTTCTTCTTACAAACATTTCTACTTAAGAACCTGGTCATAGAACGAATTAAGTTCCTAAGTAGAGGTACCACTGTATTACCATCTGGCAAATAGTACAGGATAATAAAAACCAGGACAAATAAGCTGAAAAACAGCTTCTGTCCCAGGCAGTAACTATTTTGAGTTCTATGGTACAGTAGAATATTCATGCAATGTCGGGTTTTCAATTCAATTCTATAGAATGTGAAGGATGTGTGTTTATGTTTTTATTTTTATAGTACTAATGTATTCATTTATTTATTTATTCAATTTTTATGCTGCCCTTCTCCTTAGACTCAGGGCAGCTTACAACAAGTTAGCAATAGCACTTTTTAAACAGAGTGAGCATATTGCCCCACAATCTGGGTCCTCATTTTACCCACCTCGGAAGGATGAAAGGCTGAGTCAAACTTGAGCGGATGATGAGATTTGAACCTCTGACCTACAGATCTACAGTCAGCTTCAGTGGCCTGCAGTACAGCACTCTACCTGCTGCGCCACCCTGGCTTGGTATGCTGAAGATTGCATTTAATTTTGTTGTATGAGGTGCAATGACACTAAACTAAACTCAACTCAGAGAAAGGAAAAAATAGGAGAGCATAGCAGCAGGAGATTTGTCCAGCCCTGTCATAGTTCTGATGGCCAGGAAACATCTCCTTATTTTGTTACTGTTGAGTATGTATAACTCAATGTAAATAGTTGAATTTTGTTAAACGCCTCTGATTGGCTAAGACGCTGACAGTTGGGTTTCGGCAGGAAGTATAAAAGTATAAAAGGAGCGTCTGGTGCTGTGTAAAAGCAAGACGCGTTCCTAGCTGAAGTCACTTTCCGAATTAAGCTGAAAAATAAAGGAACTGTTTAAACCCGAGTTGCCTCAGACTTTTCACTGGCGACGTCGGACGGTCGAACCTACGATCTCCACCATGGACAACCTGCCTGTCGGAAGAGCTCCTGACTTCTTCGACCCAGAGAAATCCACATGGGACAACTACATATCAAAATTCGACATCTTCCTAGAAGCCGTGGGCATGAAGGACGCCGACAGCGACAGGAAGAGAGCCATTTTCCTGAATTATTGCGGCTCAGAAATATACGATCTCGCCCAGACTCTGACAGATCCGTTGCCGGCAAACTCCGTGACTTGGGACGCCTTGAAAACCAAGCTCACTGCCCACTTCAAACCTACCAAGCCTTGCATCGTTTTCCGGCATCAATTCTCCAGAATGAGCCAGCTCGACACCGAAACTGGTTCCTATTCTTGAGCATTGTGGAAAATAAACCCACAGCCCTGCAAGTATTGTCGCTATCATGTCTCCCTCTAATCTTCTCTTATTTGGGTTAAATATACCCAGTTACTTTAAATGTTTTTCTTAGCATTTAATTCCCAAGCCCCTCCATATTTATTTATTGTTCTTCCTTCTACTCTCTCCAGTCTAAACTCCACAGTCTGGACAGGATTTTCTTAACTGTGAAGTCTTTAGGGCTCTCTGAGCTTGGGGGTTGATGGATTTTTTTTTGCAGACATTTCATTTCCAAACTAGGTAGCATCATCACTGCATAATTTGCAAGAAAACCATCTAGCATAGAGAGCACTGGAGATCCTAGAGTTTAACCCTGAGCTACAAATAGAAGTTCAGAGTTCTGTAGAATTTCCTTGAGTCAGTTTAGTGTCAAGCAGGCATGAGCTTAGAAAAAGAACAGCTTAGCTGTTAAGAGTGGAGATGCCTTTTGTCTCTATTCTGCATAGTCTACATCAGTGTTTCCCAAACTTTTTACACAGGGGGCCAGTTCACTGTCCCTCGGACTGTTGGAGGGCCGGACTATTAAAAAAAACTATGAACAAATCCCTATGCACACTGCACATACCTTGTTTTAAAGTAAAAAAACAAAATGGGAACATACTATTTAGAGGGGGGAGAAGGTCTGAAATTCATATATGTTTAAGTTTTGTTTTTAATTTTCTTCTGTTGACATCTGATTGGCTATAGAAGGTTTACTTGGCTTATGAAAAATGTATAAAGAAAGAAGGAAGCACTTTGGCATAATGGTTAATAAGTTAGAAATATAATTGGTGTTGCACTTTTTGAAGGAACATTAAGGAGGAAATTTAATTAAAAGAAAATGAATGTAACTGGATGACAAAATTAGAAAAAAAAAACTTTTGCAACTTTTTTGATGATTGATATTAGTTACTAACAAAAATACTGCATTTTATTCATGGAAAATTAGATGGTACACTGTGTTGTTTGAATGTATGTTGAGAGAAAAAATTAAAAAAATACCCCCCCAAAACAGTCCTTCCTTCCTCTGTCCCTCCATTCATTTCATTCTTCTTTCCTTCCTTCCTTCCTTCCTTCCTTCCTTCCTTCCTTCCTTCCTTCCTTCCTTCCTTTCTTCCTTGTTCCCTCCATTTCTCCTTCCTTCCTTCCCTCCTTCATTCCTCTCCTCCTTCCCTTCCTCTCTTTCCCTTTTCTTTCTTTCTCTCTCTCTTTTCCCTGTGCTCTTGTCACTCACTGGCGGGCCGGATAAATGGCCTCAGTGGGCTGCATGTGGCCTGCGGGCCGTAGTTTGGGGACCGCTGGTCTACATCAGTGTTTCCCAACCTTGGCAACTTGAAGATATTTGGACTTCAACTCCCAGAATTCCCCAGCCAGCATTCTGGGAGCTGAAATCCAAATATCTTCACTGGTCTACATCAATGTTTTCCCCCCCTGATGATTAGGGATTTCTGGTAGTTGAAGTCCACGCATCTTAAAGTCACCAAGGTTGAAAAAACATTAATCTAGATCAGGAGTAGGTTCTGGATTTTGCTACTGCTGCTTCGATCAGGGACTTTGTGTGCCCGTATACACATGCGCAGTACTAAAAAAAAACCTTGCATATATGGAGAAGCAAAAAACAAGATCCCACCTATGGCGCTGCCCAGAGAATCGGCTCAGTGATTGTTCTATCCTGGGCCTAAGCAGATTGAAAACAAAGGAGGAATCCATGCACTGATATTTCAAATCAACCTTTTTATATAGAAAGCATCTTTTATACAAGCCAAATTCATGCACGTGAGTTCATCTTGGCAGCTTCTCAGTGAGAGAAGTTAAAAGATAACAGTCAAAGCAAATAGCGCATTCCTTTGTGAGATAAAGATTCTTCAGTTTCACTGATTTACAGTTTCAGCTCCCTGGTTTGTCCGCAGACAGGGCAATTCTACTCCAAGGATTTTAGCAGAGAAATAACAGTTGGCTAGCGTAACATGGCTGGAACTCCAAACATCAACTGACTCCATTACAAAACGTTGAAACTCCACCCCGAATTTCCAACAGCCAGCCTTAAATACCTATAGGGAGTGGTCAACAATTCCCTAGAGTTAAAAAAAACTAGAGACGACTTCCTTTTCCCATACAAGTATTCTTGTCTTTTTCTTAGTCTTCTAAAGTTGGCATCTAACAGAGACTTGTGGTCTTCCTCCTCCTCCTCTAAGTCAGACTCTACTGTCATTGGCATATCTACCACCTCTGGTGACCCCCAAGGTTCATCCATCTCTATCTCTCCCTCACTTTCACTCTCTGCATCAGCTGACAAAACCACTGGCCCAGTGTACCAAGATGGGCCTGGCTCATCCTCCTCAGAATCCATCATTATCAGAGTTGGTCGAGGACCACTCCCAACAGTGACCCAGGCCTGGGTCACCAACAAGTTACTAACAATTCTATATAACTGGTCCAAGCCAGTAGGAACCCACCACTGGTCTAGATGCATTTGCACAGGCATCTTTCATTGACATGATGAAGAGCTATAAAACTGTAATTACCTTAGTACAATCTTGTATGCTGTGTGATCAAATTAATCTGGCTATGTAAAAGACTGATGGGCTAATCTGTCTACATCATGAATCCTGGCTCATTTCCCTGTCTGGAGCAATTTTTAGGTCTTCAAAAACAAAAAAAAACATTTTTGTTTATTTATTTCTTGGTTTTTGAAATAACAATATCTGCTTAATCAACGGGGGGAATGTAAAAATTCTTGAGGAAAATGTAAGGAGTCTACGGAGAGGGGCGGCATACATATCTTATTAAATAAAATAAATAAATAAATAAATAAGGAACGGATTATATTTAATTTAGTTAATTAAAAAAAAAAGATGGCCCTGCTTGAAAGTTGATGAGGAATATTCAACTACTTACACTTAAATCTGAGAATTGGAAATTGACGAGATGCTGATCTTATTCTTTACACAATTGTCATGTGGGCTGCATTCCTACCGTCTTTTTCATTTATTTCTATTATTATTTTAATGATAAACACTTTATTCATGGGAAGGACTCCTTCCTGCTACTATTGACTTGAGAAGTGAAGATCCCAGCTAGTTTAAAGTGCCTACGAGGTGTTTGGCTCTTAATGGTCACTTCCTTCTATAAATCAGTTATAGGCAGCTGCTCCAGGGTTAGAAAAGTGATAACCTCCTGCTGTTGCACAGCATGGCAGGCTCCAAAAACATCAGGGGATCAAAGGACTAGGAGATTCATCTCCCAAATAATCAAAACAATCCTGTCAACCCTCTCAAACAGCCTGTTTATTCTAGTAGCAGAAGTCCATGTCGGGATGAACTGCAGGAGGTAAATTTATCAGCAGTCTTGTTTGAATCTGCTCTTGCTTCCTCATTAGCGTCCCTTATATAAAACTCATCCAGATTTTTTCCCTCCCTCCACATCTGTGCTTCTGGCGGGATTACTGCTTCCCGCCAGGCCTGCTCTATCAGTGTTGGGTGATGCTCCTCTGGAACTGTCTGCTCAACTTCCCAAGAGATGAAAGGACAGCTTTTGGTAGCCCTCAAATGTTTTTTTTCTTGAACATTTAAGAATGCTGTTGTCTGGCCATCCTGGATTGAATTTTTAAAGAGACACTATCGATCTGAAACAAAGGGATGCTGTTTTTCATTATTGTTGTTAGCCACCCCGAGTCTACGGAGAGGGGCGGCATACAAATCCAATAAATAAATAAATAAATAAATAAATGAATGAATGAATGAATGAATGAATGAATGAATGAATGAACGAACAAACAAACAAGCAAACAAGCAAACAAGCAAGCAAATAAATAAATGTAGGTTTGACTGTGCATAATGATTTCCAGTTGGGCAGCTGCTTCGCAAACATAAACATCATGAATGCGAGATCATAGTTACAAATCTCTACACGTCTATTTCTCCCCTAATGTTTCAGATTATATTTTTGGAATCTCTTATACACCTTGGCAGTCCTTCATGTCTATTTTTTTTCCTTTACATATCAACAATATTTTGTGGAGGAATGTATCCAGTCATATAGGGTCCAACTCTTAGTCAAAAACACAGTGTCAAATCTACTACAGATCCATCATAGTATACAGCTCATCTGTTTGGAACCCATACCACATTTCTGACATTAACACCCTCGAAAATGTCCAAAGATACTTCACCAGAAGAGCCCTTCACTCCTCCACTCGAAATAGAATACCCTATGAAACTAGACTTACAATCCTGGGTCTTGAAAGCTTAGAACTACGATGCCTTAAACATGATCTAAGTATTGCCCACCAGATCATATGCTGCAATGTCTTGCCTGTCAAAGACTACTTCAGCTTCAACCACAACAACACAAGAGCACACAACAGATTCAAGTTTAATATTAACCACTCCAAACTTGACTGTAAAAAATACAACTTTAGTAATCGGGTTGTCGAAGCGTGGAATTCATTACTGGACTCTATAGTATCATCCCCTAACCCCCAACATTTTACCCTTAGACTATCCATGGGTGACCTCTCCAGATTCCTAAGAGGTCAGTAAGGGGCGTACATAAGCGCACTAGAGTGCCTTCCGTCCCCTGTCCTATAGTCTCTCCTATATCTCATATATCTTCTCTACTATATCCTCTATAACCTTCATTCTGTATTATGGTGTATTGGACAAAATGAATAAATAAAAAATACAGTACTTGGTTTGGCTTACTAGCCTTTCTATACCTTCAAATAAGCTGATACGTCTCTAGTCATACCATTGCCTAGCACATTTACATTTTACCTATGAACTTTCTCTTGGCTTTTAGCTACTCATTCCTGTGATGGATTATTTGGAACTTCACTCTAACACAGCAGGACGATTCTTATTCTCCAATATTTCAATTGTTAATGTCATTATTCATATGGATTCTGCAGCCAAAAGAGAACTATTCATGCTGTGCTGAGAAATGGAAAGGTCAGGGGAAATCCCCAGAGTTTACAAAGTATAAAATAGCTTAAGGTAAAATCCCACCTCTCAAATAACCCAATAAGAGTTAAGAATACCCAGTAAATAAAGACTGCAATGCTGACCCTATTGTCTCTCAGAAGATTGTATGGAAAAATTCCTTAAAGTAGAAAGTTGAAAAGACACTGGCCTAACAACACATGTATCTTCTAATCATGCTACATAGAAGTCATACGCTCATTTTTCCAAATCCCTTATTGCTGCATGAAAAAAAAACATTATGAGAAATAGGTCAAGCCATACGAACAGGTTCAAAAAAGAAAGTTTTGTTTGGTCCCAGTTTATTTATTTATTTTTATGTATTCATTTGTCCAATGCACAATACATATGGAAGAGAATAGACAAGAAGTAATATATATAAAGATAATATGTAAAAATAGAGGAGAAGATATATGAAAGGAGGAAAATATATATGATATATGAGATAAAGGAAAGACAATTGGACAGGGGAAGAAAGGCACACCAGTGCACTTATGTATCCCCCTTACTGGCCTCTTAGGAACCTGGAGAGGTCAATCGTGGAGAGTCTAAGGGAGAAATGTTGGGGGTTAGGGGTTGACACTATTGAGTCCGGTAATGAGTTCCACGCTTCGACAACTCAATTGTTAAAGTCATATTTTTTACAGTCAAGTTTGGAGCGGTTAATATTAAGTTTGAATCTGTTGCGTTCTCTTGTGTTGTTGCAGTTGAAGCTGAAGTAGTCATTGACCGGTAGGACGTTGCAGCATATGATCTTGTGGGCAATACTTAAATCGTGTTTTAGGCGCCGTAGTTCTAAGCTTTCTAGACCCAGGATTGTTAGTCTATTTTCGTAGGGTATTCTGTTTCGAGTGGAGAAGTGAAGGGCTCTTCTGTTGAAGTATCTTTGGATGTTCTTTAGTTCTTTAGAATCTAAGACTAAAACCAAGGTCATCTTGATTATCATGTCACTCTTACTTCCTTAGGACAGTGATGGCGAGCTTATGGCATGTGTGCCACAGGCGGCACATGGAGCCAAATCTGCCAGCACATGAAACACTGTCCTAGCTCAGTTCCAGCATGCATGTATGTACCAGCCAGCTGATCTTTGGCTCATGTGGAGGCTCTGGAAAGGCATTTTTTGCATCCAGGGGGCCTCCAGGGGACAGATTTGGGTGTTTTTGCCCTCCCCAGACCCTACGGAAGCTTCTGGAGCCTGGGGAGGGCAAAATGGGCCTATGGTCCCCACTGGAAATCAGGAAACAGGCTGTTTCTGGCCTCCGATGGGCAAGGGGGCCATTTTTGCCTTTCCCAGGCTTCGAGAAAGCTTCTAGAGCAGTGGTTCTCAACCTTTCTAATACCGCAACCCCTTAATACAGTTCCTCATGTTGTGGTGACCCCCAACCATAAGTCTAGCACCAATTTTCCCAACAGAGCTTTAAGCTGATTGGTAGGAATGCCAGAGGGACACCCCCACTGTAAACACCTGATTGGTTGGATTGTAAAAATAAATTCCAAGGCACCAGCTTTAGTTCCTAACACCATGGGAAATTTGTCTTTTCCCCTGGTCTTAGGCGACCCCTGTGAAATGGTCATTCAACCCCAAAAGGGGTCCCGACACCAAGGTTGAGAACCACTGTTCTAGAGCCTGGAAAAAAACGGACCTACCGGGCCCGCCCAAGGTTGGGAAATGGGGGAGCAGGGGGGATTGTGCAGACATGCACTGTGGATGGGGCAGCATTGAATTATGGATGTGGGCACTCGAGTGTTTGCAATCTTGCATGTACATGCATTTTTGGCACCCGAGGAAAAAAAGGTTCGCCGTCACTGCCTTAGGACATGCAGTTATTTTCAGCTACTCATGAACAAAACAGATCACGTAAGCAACACACGATGGGAATACTCCATTATATAATAGGAAACACTGAAAAAAGCAACCTGGATGGTTCCTGTCTTCTTTTTCAGGTTTCCCAATAATACCATGGGATGTGTTTTCTTCAATGGAGACCTTAGACGTAGGTTTTACAGTCCATCCTGTACAAATGTTTTTTTTTAGCTACCTCCCTTAAATTCTATTTGTTGAAAAGCTTTTAAGCAAAGTCATCCAAAGATTTGTCAAAGAAAAACTCTGCTGAGCAAGATAGCTTTTGTAGGGACTTTATTTCCCATTGAAAGTGCTTTGAAGTGCTTAGCATGCTGAATCTTTTATAGTTCACAAAGCAGTATAATGTTGTCTAAGCCAACAATGCTTATGGCTAATAAACAGCATTTATCTTAGTGGATTTTATTGATTCTAGGCTTGTGTACATTTTGCACTGGAAAAACCCCCAGAACCATTGTATTATTGGCTAGAGTGAAGTATGCATCATGGCCTTCTGCAGCCCAAGAATATGCAGTTTTGTTAGACCTAAGCTTAAAATAATTCTTTCTATCCTGCATTCCTTTTCTAGTTCACTCTGTGGCCTGATTTTTACCCCATCTGAATTCTGATTTCACTAGAAAGTTTTCAAAAATGAAGTTTAGATTTGGAGCATCACATTTATTGTTTAGTTCATGCAGTCTTTCTCATTCACTCCTACGCTATTGATACTCATGTATATACTTAAGAAACACAATAAAAATATTACCTTGATTTCTCTTTCTCTTCCCATTGACTTTTATGATCATGCAAAAATGCTCCTGTATATGAGAAGGCTGTCAGCTAAGAGACACTTCTTCACTTATCGAAGGTCTCAAAGAAAAGGCACAATATAGCTGAATTCTTCCTATCCTGACTCCTTCATCACACAAAGTAACTCCCTGGTCTTCCGGTCTGACCGTGAATCCCGCAGAGGGGGTGCTGTAGCCATATTCTACAAAAGCTCACTCAATCTAAAAAAACATTCAAGTTGCACAGGGTCTTATCCTCCCTGAAAGCCTAGTTTGTGACATTTCCCTCAACACTACACTCCGTTTCCTACTGTGCTACAGAGCTCCAAACTACGACATTACCCATGCAACTAAACTAATGACAGAACCTTCTTTATTTTGCATGCAAACCCAGAGAGTCTCCAGATCTTTACATGTATTTTGAATTAGTGTTGTTTTTAGACTTTCCTTAACATAAATGGCTACTCCACCTCCCATTCTCTCTATTCTATCCTTCCTATACAGTGTATATCCTGGTATGGATATTTCCCATTCATTAGAATCCTTAAACCATGTCTCAGTTATGGCAACCAGATCCAAATTATCTCTAGATATTATGGCCATTAACTCACAGAGCTTATTGCTCAAGCTTCGAGCATTCGTGCACATTACCCGAAGAACATTGTTTTCATTATTAGTTTGCCCCTTATTATCAACAACTACATCTATTTTATTTGCAGCTCCCTTTTCATAAGCTTCCAGAACAATTGTGCATAGGGTGAGCTCAGGAAGTCACACCTGCATGTGGCGGTTGTTAGGAGCATGGGGGGGATCATGTGTGCATGCGCACAAGGGGTGGAGGAGCATGGGAATTCACATGTGCATGCATAGGGGAATGCGGTGGCCACATACCCATGTGGGGGGGATGAGGGCACAGGTGGGTTGTGTGCGCATATGCACGGGGAGCTAAGAGGGTTGTGCTTGCAAGAATGGAGGTGGGGGAGCACTGGGGGTCATGCGTTCATACGCAGGGTGGGGGAGCATGGGGGGGTCATGTGCATATGTACAGGTGTGTATGCAGGGGGGCGTCACACGTGGGCACGAGTTCTCAGCATGCAACGACAAAAAGGTTAGCCATCACTGTCTTATGGTAACTGACCTACTTAAACTTGATCTGAGAAAAGACCATTATAAAACTTAAATTGGGGGTGTCTATGCACAGGTCATATAAGGTTATTGTTCCAGAATCAAATGGATTAGTCTTTATAGAATTGAATTGAGTTTACATTAATTCTGTCAGACTTTTTACTAAATCTGCACTTCCATTCCAGTAGTTTTTCTCATCAATCCTATCATTCTTTTCCTCCCACTTAGGACTGTATGACTGTAAATTGTCGCTTGTATCCTAAGATTTTAATTAATATTGATTGTTTCTTCATTGCTTATTTGACCCTTATGACAATCATTAAGTGTTGTACCACATGATTCTTGACAAATGTGTCTTTTTCTTTTATGTACGCTGAGAGTATACGCACCAAGACAAATTCCTTGTGTGTCCAATCACACTTGGCCATTAAAATTCAATTCAATTCAATTCTATTCTATTCTATCCTGTTGTCTTTAAGAACTAGAGGGCTTGTCTGAGACAATTAATTAAGAAATGTTCCATCTGAACCTATCTTTCAGGCATGCCTGTAACATAGGAAAATCTGTCTAGACAACAGGTTGGTTAGCATGGCAATTTAATGCTAACACATTTTAAAACATGCTGCTTTCCAAGCACAGCTATTTCTAAATTGCCTGGTAGCTATGGCTACAATAGTTATAATATTTCATTATACCTCAAGTTATTCTGTTGTAGATGGAAGAAATTATAAGGTTTATCAAATTATTTTGTGTTTCTAGTTTTCTGAGATAATACTGGTAAGTTAGAACAAGATGCATAATGAACCACATGAATTACATCATTTTATTGCCTGTTATTTAACAACCGATTCCATCACCAAAACTTGAGATGCGTTACAACCAATAATGGGCAACCAAAACTTTTACTGCCACACTGTGGGTGTGGCTTATTTTGTGGGTGTGGCTTAATGGTCATGTGACTGGGTAGGAGTGGCTTGCTGGCCATGTGACCAGGTGGGAGTGACTTGAATGATCACCATCGTTCAAGTGAACTGTTAAGTCCTCGACTTACCTTACCAGTGTCACTCTCTGGAGTGACAATTTGCTTCACGTTTCCCACGCTCTCCTTCCTGGGTTGCCCCCCCCCACCTCAGGCTAGGTAGCTAGGCGAACAGGTGCTGCCAGAACCATAAATGCTGCCAGTGCTGCTTCCACCCAGGCCTTCTGCTTGCACCTCAGTTGGGAGGTGGCTGCGTGAGGCTGGAGGGGAGCCAGGCAGGAGAGAGGGAAGCTCATCTGAGGCCAGGAAGGAGGAAAGAGGAAAAAAGCAAGGAGCGCAGAAGCAGCAGCAGTAGCAGGGGAAAAAAGGACAGCCGAGCCGAGACCAGTAATCTAGGAAGTGACAGCTGCTGATCAGCTGGAGCTGCACACACATCTTCATTTCCACTGGTGGAACTGTGTTCCACCCCGTCCTGCCTGCTGCCCACCCCTGGATACAACATATAGAAAATGATTATGATAAAATTATTACAAATGTTCAACTTTACTACAATCCACACAGCAAAAGGAAATAGCAACCGTAGCTAACAGGACTAAGATCTGGGAAATTGAGGTCAAAAATAATTTCCTAACCTATCGTAATTTTTTCTAAATGGGCTGAACTCACATAATTCTTAACGATCATTCTGACATTATGGGAATTTCAATCCAGCCATTCCAGAGTTGATCAAACTGGGAATGACTTTTAAGAAGAGCTTCAAGAGCAGAAGAGGGTTTTTTTCTTTTCTTTTGGAAGAGCCATTATAACTATTAGAAAAGTCAATACTACTCAAGATAATCTAGCATCTGGGTTTAGTATAAGAAAAGAAGATGCTGCAGATACCCAATTTTCTGTAAATTAAGGAGAAAGCCAAGTGTGAAGGAATGTCTGTATTTATCTTCTTCTTTTGTTATATTTAGTAATACATGTGGACAGCTCATCTTGCTTCAACAATGATATAGAGCCAGGTGCATGAACATGTAGAATATGGATCAACATTTTGTCACTAATATTGCAGGGAGGGAGGGAAGACTGGGTTGTTCTTAAGTGGCAATGCTTAGTATCCCATTGTAAAGGAATATGTATTATTATCACATTGTGAACACGTGTGCACACACACATTCCTCTACACACATTGAGCCCTAAGCCCATACAATTACAATATACTGAGCAATTATTTACACTGTTACATCCCTGGTCACCAAATGTTTTAATTCATATCCATTGTAAAAAGTGCAAACATGGCAATATGATCCTTAGCTAGCTTGCAGGATGATATTTTAGAGGCTAATGCCTGGTTGGCCGGTTAAACTGCCAGCCAAAATTGCCCCCCGAGCCAGGGGACCCTGCTCTGAGCTCTGCGGAGCTCCGAACTTCCGGTTTCCGGTGAAACCGGAAGTTCGGTTTTTGGCAGCACACCAAGGTGGTGTGCTGCATGCAGGGCCTAAGGGGAGGTCCTGGATCACCCCATTTAAGGGCGGTCCGAACAGGACCTCCTCCTTGCCCCTGCTGAATCCCGAAGCAAACACCCGCCCGCCCTCTACTATCAACAGTGTGTCTGAATGAGGTCGCTTCAGGGCTGAATAGGAATTTTTTGTGGCTTCCCCTTTAGAGACGGCAATTTTTTGCCTATTCAACACTAACGGTATGGGTGGAATGGTTAGGGGGGGTGGCGCCATGTAGATATTAATCAGGCTTCCCTCTGGTCATTGGGGTTGGCAGGTTAGGGGCGGAAATGGGCAGTAGGAGCGACCGCGCATGCTCCTTTGGGCATCTTTTAAAAGGATGATGGACCGCCTCTCTCCAGGAACTATAGGTTATTACAACTTTGGGGATTGGAGAGAGGATGCCCATGGGACTCACCGGATCCAATTTCCCTCGGGGATTGGAGGGTGAGCTCCTCCCACATGCCAAGGGGTGTGGCTTGGATCCAGGTGAAGGTGGATACCTGGTTCAGCAAGGAGTTTTTGCCCAACGTTGCCCAGGAAGGTTTTGGCAGGAATTTCCGTCCCGTTAGTTTTTGGCCTCTGCAGGTCCTTTGTTTATAGTTGAATTTAAATATTTAAATTTACATATTTAAAGTTACGTTATTTAAATTTATGTTAATTTAATAAAATGACCCTTTATTTAATCCACAATATGTCTCAGTGTCTTTACTCCACTTCCGGGGCAATATGGATCAACATTTTGTCACTAATATTGCAAGGAGGGAGGGAAGACTGGGTTGTCCTTAAGTGGCAATGCTTAGTATCCCATTATAAAGGAATATGTATTATTATCACATTGTGAACACATGTGCACACACACATTCCTCTACACACATTGAGCCCTAAGCCCATACAATTACAATATACTGAGCAATTATTTACACTGTTACATCCCTGGTCACTAAATGTTTTAATTCATATCCATTGTAAAAAGTGCAAACATGGCAATATGATCCTTAGCTAGCTTGCAGGATGATATTTTAGAGGCTAAAGGAAATACATTGGACATACTTTTTCATTAGAAGAGAATGGGGGAGAATTTATGCAAATGGCAAGGTGTAGTTCAAACAGAGAAGTGACTAGAAGCAAGCACTGCAACAATATCGCCAAAAAGGCTTCAAGAGTTGTTAACCTGATCCTACGCAGCTTCTGCTCTGGCAATCTCACACTACTCACCAGAGCCTACAAAACTTTTGCCAGACCCATCCTTGAATACAGCTCATCTGTCTGGAACCCATATCACATCTCGGACATCAACATCCTTGAAAATGTCCAAAGATACTTCACCAGAAGAGCCATTCATTCCTCCACTCGAAACAGAATACCCTACGAAAGCAGACTATCAATCCTTGGTTTTGAAAGCTTAGAACTACGATGCCTAAAGCATGATCTAAGTATTGCCCACAAGATCATATGCTGCAACGTTCTACCTGTCAATGACTACTTCAGCTTCAACCGCAACAACACAAGAGCATGCAACAGATTCAAACTTAATATTAACCGCTCCAAACTTGACTGTAAAAAATATGACTTCAGCAACCGAGTTGTCGAAGTGTGGAACTCATTACCTGACTCAGTAGTGCCAACCCCTAACCCCCAACATTTTCCCCTTAGACTATCCACGATTGACCTCTCCAGGTTCCTTAGAGGTCGGTAAGGGGCGTGCATAAGTGCACCAGTGTGCCTTCCGTCCCCTGTCCAATTGTCTCTCCTTATCTCATTTATCTTTTCTTCCTTTCAAATTTGTTCACCTATACTTTTATATCTTTTCTTCTATTCGTTTCTTTAGTTATATTACTAAATACAGTGATACCTCGTCTTACAAATGCCTCGTCATACAAACTTTTTGAGATACAAACCCGGGGTTTAAGATTTTTTTGCCTCTTCTTACAAATTATTTTCACCTTACAAACCCACCGCCGCTGATGGGATGCCCCGCCTCTGGACTTCTGTTTCCAGCGAAGCACCCGTTTTTGCACTGCTGGGATTTCCCTGAGGCTCCCCTTCATGGGAAACCCCACCTCCAGACTTCCATGTTTTTGTGATGCTGCAGGAGAATCCCAGCAGGGGAATTCCAGCAGGGCAAAAACAGGCGCTTTGCTGGAAATGGAAGTCCAGATGTGGGGTTTCCCAGCGAGAGGAGCCTCAGTGAAATCGCAGCATTGCAAAAACACAGAGGTCTGGAGGTGGGGTTTCAAGGACTTTGGTGTTTTTGTGATGCTGTAGTTTCACTGATGCTCTCTTCGCTGGGAAACCCCATCTCCGGACAGCGAAGTGCTCGTTTTTGTGATGCTGGGATTCCCCTGCAGCATCACAAAAACACAGAAGTCCAGAGGTGGGATTTTCCATGGAGGGGAGCCTCAGGGAAATCCCAGCAGTGCAAAAACGGGCGCTTTGGCTAGCAAAAGGGGTGAATTTTGGGCTTGCACGCATTAATCACTTTTCCATTGATTCCTATGGGAAACATTGTTTCATCTTACAAACTTTTCACCTTAAGAACCTCGTCCTGGAACCAATTAAGTTTGTAAGACAAGGTATCACTGTATCTATTCCCTTCAATGTGTATTATGTATTGGAATAAACAAACAAACAAACAAACAAACAAGTAAATAAATAAAAGCTAGCTAAGGATCATATCAATAGGATGCATGAATGTCATCAACCATGAGAGAAAATAGATGTTATTTAAGGCAAGCAATAATGAGTAGGGGGGAGGCCAGTGGTCTGATTCAATGTTCTTTCTGCATGAACAAAATCTCATGGAACAAAATTTCATGGAAAGAGATTAACACTGCAACTATTCTTCAGAAGCAAAGATGCATTTTAATATGCACTTTTGGAATATCCAAAGGGTCAGGGTCCAAAATTGTAGCTCTGTGCTATATCAGAATGGCAGGAAAATGCAACATTACCATTCTCCAAAATGCCTGGACGCCCACCCAGACCGTATGGCAGAATATTTCTTAGAGGCATTGTGATTGTTTTCATTCTTGATGGAAGTAAATCATAGTAAAACAGCCAAAAAACCTAGAGTTCAGTATTACCACCATCAGATAACATGCAAAGCTGCCATAAATTTCATTCGGATTCAGTATTTCAGGCATATCTAATTTCCACATTAATCCACTCAGGCGAAAAAACTGGATTTTGTTGGAAAGACCCAAGCAGGGCTCTGAGACGCTTCCCATGTTGATAAACAGATTCTTTCTCATCTTCCACAAACTAGTCTGAAATGAGGCACATTATAAAACAGGCTGCCTAAAAAGACAGTGACTGTATAGACAAAATGTGGCAGAATCTTTCAGTATTTATAGCTTAGCACTAGAGAATAGCTGTACTGCTAGACTCTCAATATTATTTATCACGGTTCCTTGTCTTTATTTTTATAAGCTTTGTACTGCCTAATATTGGCCTGGCATTCCTGAGCTCAACACATTCCACATTTATGAGGTTGGAAACTTCAATTACTATGTTTAGAAAATTTACAGCTACACAGCCTCCTGTTGTTCATAAAATCATACATCACAATGCACTCCCTGTTAGCGACTACTTCACCTTTAACAACAACAACAGAAGAGCACGCAAAAGATACAAACTAAATGTAAATCACTCCAAACTAGGCTGCAGAAAATACGATTTCAGCAATAGAGTGTCAATGCCTGGAATTCACTACCGGACTCTGTTGTTTCTTCCCCCAATCCCAAAATCTTCAACCTTAGATTGTCTACAATAGACCGCTCCCCTTTTCTAAGAGGTTTGTAAGGGGCGTGCATAAGTGCACCTTCCTGCCTACCGTTTCTGTCCTAATGTCTCTTTATCTTTTCTATCTCTACTTTATACTTATATTATGTTAAACATTCTAGAATACAATACTATATTTGTATGACAAATAAATAAATAAAAAATAAAATAAAGTAAAGTAAAGTAAAGTAAAATAAAATAAAATAGAATAGAATAAAATAATATAAAATAAAATAAAATAAATAAAAAAAATAAAAAAATAAAATAAAAAATAAAATAAAATAAAATAAAATAAATAAAATAAAATAAAATAAATAAAATATAAAATAAAATAAAATAAAATGATCTGCTGGCTGGAGTGTCAGTGCCTGACCAACCTATATTTATGCAATAGGATACAGAAAGGAGGAACTTTAACTTAGCTTGTTGCTCAACCTACACAACTGGTCATGAATTGATTTCCTGGACCAGTGATGGTGAACCTTTTTGTCCTCAGGTGCTGAAAGAGTGTGTGCATGCAGTATTGCACATGCACAAGTGCCCACACCCATAATTCAATGCCTGGGGAGGGTGAAAACAGCTTCCCCTGTATCTCCCTCCCTCCCGAGGCCCTCTGGAGCCCAGAAATGGCCTGTTTCCAAACTTCTGTTGGGCCCAGGAGGCTCGTGTTTCACCATTTCCAGGTTCCAAAGGCTTTCTGGGAACCAGGGGAGGGTAAAAATGCCCTCCCTTATCCCCCAGAGGTTCTCTGGAAGCCAAAAACACCCTCCCAGAGCCTCTGTGCGAGCCAAAAATCAGCTGACCAGCACAGAGATGCACGTTGGAGCTGAGGTAGGACAATGGCTCGTGTGTCAGCAGATATGGCTCCATGTGCCACCTGTGGCACCCGTGCCATAGGTTCGCCATCACTAGTCTGGACTATGAAGAAGAGGGACACGTCAAATAGAAGGCAAAACTGGCCGAGATTCAAGCATATTTGTCAGAATTATCAAGGAATGCAATTTTTCAGTTGATTAGTCACCTGGCTTTTAACCAATGTAGCCATTAATTAATTGATTGCATTTAAATATATTTACATATGACAAAACCTCATTAAAATTTCTTTATTTGTGTTCTGCTTGATCTTTTCATGGGAGGGAGATAGGGTGGCAAACCTTAATCAGTAAATGAATTAGTGGGTAGAATGTTAATCAGTATTTGCAAATCTAAATGAGTATACTTGTCTGGATTTGGGTAATGATTTGGTTGTGGTAAGTCAGCAACGCCTCCCTCTGTTTCCCCTGACATTTCTCGTGAGGTCAGAAAACTGTCGGCATCTTTCCCCATTTAATCTTTACTTAGTAAAACACGCCAATTTTCTTCCACTGTTTCTTTATGCTCTGTTTTCTAGCTTCCGCGGCATCCTAAAATCCTTCGGGGACTTCCTGGTGCCTGGAGTTGAACATTAAAATTCCAGTCTTTAAGATAATTTTTCCCTGCTGAGATATAGAAACAGCATTTCCCCTAATAACTCATAATAAACTGTAAGATAAAACATGAGCACCCTTTTACCACGACATCTGTACATTGTGTCTGAGATAGCAAGACATTCTCAATGGCTTACTCACAACTGGGCATGCTTATTTCTGGGAAGTGCAACAAAGGCTAGGGCGAAAATAAGTCGGTAAGTGTTGCATTGCCTCTGTACAAATCAATGGTGAGACCACACTTGGAGTACTGTGTACAGTTCTGGTCACCGCACCTCAAGAAGGATATAATGGAATTGGAAAAAAAGGGCAACAAAAATGATCAAGGAAATGGAGCACCTCCCTTATGATACCAGGTTGCAACGCCTTGGTCTCTTCAGCCTTGAAAGACGGTGTTTAAGGGGTGACTTGATTGAAGTGTATAAAATCATACATAGGATAGAAAAGGTGGATAGAGAAAAAATATTTTCTCTATCACACAATACTAGGAAAAGGGGGCACTCCCTAAAGCTCATAGTTAAGAAAGTGAGGATAAATCAAGGGAAATATTTCTTCACCCAGAGGGTTGTTGATTTATGGAATTCACTTCCAGAAGGGGTCATAACAGCAGTCAGCCTTGATAGCTTCAAGGCAGGATTAGACAGATTCATGGATGCCAAGTGTATCGGTGGTTATTGAAACGGGTGTCCATGTGCCGCCTCTATGTTGGTTGAGGCAGGCAGGATTCCCTTGGGTACCATTTGTTGGGGGTCAAGGGAAAGGGAGGGTCTTGCCTTCTCTTTCTGCTCAAGATCCCCATGGACAATTGGTGGGCCACTAGGTGATACAGAATGCTGGACTTGATGGGCTTTGGCCTGATTCAGCATGGCTCTTCTTATGTTCTTATGTTCACAAGGATCTGACTGGTTCCGGCCCAAAGCAGTTAGACTGCATATTGGGAAACTAAGTGGAGGGGGGTTTTTTGCGTTCATTACATTTATCACATGCAGTCTTAAATCAGACAGATGTGTGAAAGAAGCCCACTGAAGTAAGGGAGTACACTACCAAATGCTGAAGTTAAGTGAGAATTGATATAAATCAGTCCCAGGAAGGAAAACCAATTGCAATTTTTCTTCTTCTACGTTAATGTGGGATAAGCTAATTTTGTGCCTTCTCTCTTCCTTAAACGTCTCCCAGATAGAATAGAATAGAGCTGTGATGGCAAACCTTTTTTGATTTGTGTGCCAAAAGGAGGGGGAACCCGAGGGGGTCACACACACGTGGGCCGACATACATAATTCCATGCAGCCCCCTGCACATGTGTGTGTTCCTCCCGCTCCTGGCACACAATGGCACACCTTTTTGTTACTCTTCCCAGGCTTTAAAGCCTTTCTAGGAGATTGCGAGAGTGAAAACGGCCTTCCTTATCCCCTCCCAGTGGCCCTCCAGAATCTCATTGATCCATCCACCCACCCACCCACCCACCCATCCATCCATCCATCCATATAAGTTGGCATTATTAATGCCATATTGTAAATGGGGACTAACTAAAGCTTCATTTAAAGCTTCCTAATCAGAGCAGAATTTATATGAATTACTTCAAAAGAAAACTTGTAGAGACAGATAGCAGTTGATAGAATTTCCCTTCCCCGTGTTCCAAAATATCCAGCCAATTTTTTGGGCAAGAAATATCAAGCCCTTGTAGGAGGTTAGCACCCACCCCTCTCCTAAACACATGAAATATCCTAAGGGATATTTTAAATATTTTAACCAGCTCCCCCCAGAGATTAGAACTGCCCCCACCCTCCTTGCCTTTCGTAAACTCCTCAAAACCCACCTTTGTCGTCAGGCATGGGGGAATTGAGATATCTCCCCTGGGCCTATATAATTTATGTATGGTATGTTTGTGGGTATGTCTGCTTAAAAATGGGTTTTTTTAACTATTTTAAATTTTAAATTGTATATTATTAGATTTGTTTGAATTGTTTTATTGTGTTGTGAGCCGTCCCGAGTCCACGGAAAGGGGCGGCATACAAATCTAATAAATAAGTAAGTAAGTAAGTAAGTAAGTAAGTAAGTAAGTAAGTAAGTAAGTAAGTAAGTAAATAAATAAAAGGCAGAAAATGATATAGAGTATCTCCAGAAACATGCTTTTCGGCAAGGAAAAAGACTTATTTATTTATTTTATTTATTTATTAGATTTGTATGCCACTCCTCTC